>NC_133620.1:58082667-58240167 GCF_048593235.1 Sminthopsis crassicaudata | reverse complement strand
TACGAAGTTATAAAAGTTTACAAACTGCATCAAGGATAAAGTATCCCAACCAGTAAAATCATAGTTCCTAGAAACACTAATGTACTTACAGGGGATTTCAAAAAAACTCCACCATGTCAATTATTGGTTATTTCTATTCATGCAAAGCAACATATATACATAATTTTAGCTGAAGAAAATTAGAAAATGCCCAATCACATCTGCAATTTGCAATTATATGTATCTTCTTCGTCAGGATATCAAATGCCTATCTGTGCAGTTCAGAAGAGAATTTATCTTTGAACTTTTGATGTCCCCTTGTGGCCATCAATTTATGGCATGAACACAATTTTTAGAAGATAATAACAAAAACAACAAAAATAACACCCAACATTTAGACAATTATTTTCTTATTTTGGTCTTCACAACCCTGGAGGTAGGTGTTATAATTATCCCCATTTAACAGATAAGGAAACTGAGACAAATAGAGGCTAACTGATTTGTCCAGGGTCATACAGCTAGTATAAATATCTGAAGCTGAATTTGAACTCAGGATTTCTGATCCAGGCCCAGAACTCTATCCATTGTACCACCTACCTTTTTTTTCTGAAACACATGGAATTAGTCCCATGCTATGAATACTAAATGTCCCTAAATGGATCAACCAGTGGCTTAATGAAGTCCAGCTTCATTGGTGGTCCAATGGAGGATGGAGAAATTAACGCTCAAAACAGTTCATCCTGCATCCGTCCAGTTGCATCCCATGAGCTTCATCTATTTTATACAATAACACCTAGTCCTTCTGCACATTTTGCCTCCTCATCAAAGCTTCACTTGGATAACTCACCCCAACAAACTTCCTAAGAAATTCCCGGGAGGCTTGGATATCTGTGTTAGACAGCTCAATATAGTCTCCCATCATCCCCTCTTCTGTCGCAGGAACTTCACGGTAGAAAAGCTTTGCTCTGGCATAGAACTGCATCTCGCCATTGATGACTTGGCTGGTTAAAGCATAGAGTTTCACTGCAAATGGAACATCACAAATGATCATGCAAGATGGGCCATATCTTGAGTCAGTTTTCTTTTGGCATCTGTAGTTTCCCAAGAAGTCCCAGCATAGAGCTATGCAATAACTATGACAAAGGACAATTAGTAGGAACTGATAGGATATCCCAGAGAAAAAGAAAAAGGAAAAAGATACTATACCAACTCTGCAATCAGAACAGAAGGGTGACTTTTACCTCTTACCTTTGGGTTAATCTTAATTTCATTTTTAGAGGCTGAAATTACAACTGCTGCAATTTTCTACTATATTTACAATTAATTTTAAAGATATATGTATATATATAAAGGTAGCTTCTAAATAGATTGTTTTATTTGACTGATGAAGAGAGACGCAATATAATAATAGTAGAGGGTCAACCCAATACATCAAACCAACTGTTTACACAGACTCAGCATCATTTTTTACAATAACACTCTTTCCAAATCAAAGAAATCTAGACATCAGATCACCTACTTGGAATATCCAGCATGATTGTTTATATTTTGGAAATCTATAAAACCCAAGGGATAGAAAATCATAAACTCATAGAATTTAGGGATAGGAGAAGATGTAGATATTATATAGTCCAATCCTCTCATTTTCCATATTGAAAAAAAAGACTTTAAAAAGGTGATAAAGTTTGCCTGAAGTTACACAAGTCTTAAGTAACAAAGTCAAACCCAGGTCTTCTCACTCAAAATCTACTTTCCAACATGCCATGCTGACTTTGACCTTGTATATTATACATCTTATATAATTTTTAATTAATCAATCAATTAATAGATTTTTGTTGAGTACCTTGTAGGTACAAAGCTTTTTGGGGATTTTTGGAAGATTAAAATTAGTCCTGGTCTTTAGAAAGCTTATGGTCAAATTGGGGAGTTAAGAGAAGCTACTTGAATACAATTGAAAAGCATTTATTAAGCACTCTTTGTGTGCTAGCTGTTGTGTTCAGTGCCACAAACACAAAAAATTAACTAACAAGGCAGTTTATTTAGGACATTGGACATTAACTTTATAGTCCAGGTTACCATAACAGGTTTTTCTGATTTTCTTTTGGAAATCTACTTGGTAGATAATAGTGCTTAAGCTTAAGGCCTTTTGACCCTAATAATTAGGCATAGCTGAGTGAAAGACAATAGGGCACATTTCCAAGTTACTTAAGCTGGAAAAAAAAACTGTGTAAAAAGCAAAAATACCCACCAGAAGATAAATGGCAAACATCCTAAACCTGGCTCTCCTGCTTAATGAAGGTAGGGACTTTGGCCGAAAGCCAGATATTGGATCCCTTTGTCTCAAATTTGATTTTCCATGCTCATTTTTTTTTCAGTTTCAGTAAGACAACCCTTGGTTGAAGCAGAGATTCTGTTGCTTCTGCTCAGAATTCCTATGATTATAGGCAATGTTCTGGTCAACAACACCCATGATTCTCTACTAGTAAGTTGTTATCACTTTTTGTATTATGTATTCTAGTTTGGGTTGCTTTGTTCTTATTGACTATCTAAAACAAAGCTTCATAAACTGTGGGTACCAACCCCACATTGGGATGTGCAAAAGATTTGGCAACAGTAAAAGGTATCAAATATCCTGCCAAAATTTAATTCTTTATGTAAAAATAAACAAGCACATCCATTTCATTAATATGGAAATTTGCTTTCATCTTGAGTAAATGATAAAACTATATGTATACCAAAGACTTGTTTTAAAATAAATTTCTTTATGATTTATTATCAGTAAATGTTTGATTTGTATACCTAGTTTATATACCTATCCATGCAGCCTTGCATAAAAATTTCTTGAACAAAAAGGGGTTGTGAGTGGGGTAAGTTTAATCTATGGTCTAAATGGCTCAAGAACAGATAAAGTGAGGGAAGACCTTTCAGAAGAATATGGCTTTGACCTATGCCCTAACTGTGACTTGAGATTTTGCAATAACAAGTTGAGTTATAGCTAAAAACTGCAGGTGTTTGATTATCTTAGATAAACAAACATTTCCCTCCAGTGTCTTAATTTAGCCTTTAGTTTCTGGGTATATCAGAAGTTTCCAGCCAATAGGAGAAAAGGTTACAGGGTAGGTGGGGGTTTCTGGTTAGGGTCTATATAATCCTGTGTTGGCATTTTGCATTTTGCACTCTTTTACTGAAAAACACTTTGTCAGATGGGAGTTGCCCTTTCTTCCAATATTATAATAAATCTCTTTTTGCTTTTTCTTACTCAGAGAGTCTCTGATTTTAATTTGGATTCACTTTCTCACACAGAACTGGAAGAGATTTCAAAGATCATGTAACAGAATATTTTTTTCTTCTTTTCTTTATTCAAAACTCTGATTTCACAAGTAGAAGTATCTTTCCAACTTTTTTTGATCAGGTACTCCTATTGATAAAAAAAAATTATATATCCATTCTCATATAATTACTTATATTCTTAAGATTTATACATATACATGTATTAATAAATATAAAAGGTTATAAGTAAGAGATAACCATACTATTATTAAGTATTAATAATCCCTCATAATAAGCAATCATCACCTAACAATAGCATAATATTATAGGCAATACATATAAATATTAGCCTATTATGGACCATTAGGTGAAAATATTAAAAAAGTATATGGATGCATACAAATATACTTGAAATGAATGAAACAAATATGATTTTTAATAATATATTATTAATAATATAAAATTAATTTTGCTTTTACTTAAACATCATTGTAATGGCAATTTAGTAAAAAGTAATGGTACTTAATAGCCTTCATTATTTTGGAAAATCTTGGTTTGTTACTTTATAATACCACAGTTCTAAGATCTGATTCTAAGCTTGTAGAGGGCAGATAGTGGGGGTACTCTGGGTAAGGTATACTGGAAGCAAGGGATACTTACAGCTTATAGTTAGCACTTACTCGGTGTGATTGATGAGATAATGGTTCTCCAGTTGGCACATATTTTGTATGATGTAATGATGTAATCTTACTGAGGTATATAAGGCCTAAGAGTATTGGAAATCAGAGACTCCATCCCTAACCATTGTATTGGCTCTCCTGCCTCCTTCATCTCCTCCACCAGAACAAAGCTGGTCCCCCGAGATCCTGCAGAGAGCCAGTTCAGACACTACATTTTGGTGCCCGAACAGGGAGTTCCAAAAGGATACCACATAAGCTCAATCTCAGTATTTAGCATTAATGAAATAATAACAGGTAATATTATTTATTTAGCATTTAAACTTTTCTATGGGCTTTACAAATAACTTCCATTTTATTCTCACAAAAACCTTGGAAAGTAGATGCTTTATTTTCCTTATTTTACAGACAAGAAAACTGAGCTAAATTACTTGCTCAGGATCACACAGCTAGCAAGGATCTGAGATGGGATTTGGACTAAGGCTTTATGACTCGTTGTCTAGAGTATTGTCTACTTAGTCACTTAAATTAACTTTATTTCAATACTTGAGTTTAATGGTTGTCTGAAAAGTATAATTAAGTAAGACATTTATGTATCTACATGAAAGAAAAGAATCATTACCTACATTGAATCATGATGCTCATTTTCCAGTCTCATCCATCAATTATGCAGTTTCCAAATGAAAATTTGACTAGCAAATTCCTAACTTTCCTTGAATGATTCCATTATATATATATATATATATATATATAATGATTCCAACTATATTCCATTTGCAAATGATCACAATACCATTATAGTTTCCATATTAAAAAAAAAAGGATTTAAAAACCACTGAAACTCTTTACTTGAAAGATTTTCAAAATGCTAGAAATCAGTTTTCTTAAATGTAGATATGACATAACATGACAGTTTTTGTACATGACACCCTTTCATTGTTTTCACCAATTCAGAATGGAGAAAGAAAGTATTTATGGTGATCAGCAATTTCAAGTGCTAAAGAGAGATCAAGAATGATGAGGCTAGAGAAAAAAGGCCAACTGAGATTTGACCAAACAAATCATTAGTTACTTTGGAAAGAGCATTTTGTGTTGAGTGAGAAGTCAAACATAAGAAAGAAGTTGATAATTTGAGATAATTGAAAGGTGGTCTTGTCCTTGAAGAAAATATATACCTTCTGCAGAGAGATATATTGGAAAGGAAAAGGTTATATGAAATCTGCAGGGCAGATTATATCTCTTTTCCATAAAATATGCCACTTACTTCTTCCCACCAAATAATGGAAAATGTAAGGAGGGAAACTGAAGGAATTCATAATAGTCATGAAAAAATCTGATTGGCAGGATTGAGGAATTTTATCTGTGCCATTTAAGTAGTATTTAGATTATTACAACCCCAAATTAAAATTAGTACAGTGGGGGAGTACTGAATTTTAATTTCAATTATTGGTAAATATTGCCCAAAAAAATAAGAAAAAGAGAGATATTTTAAAGGAAGAAAGGAGTTAATTATTGAAAAGGGCCCTAAAGTTTCTAGGAATCCATTTTGCCATCTTCTAATTGATTGATCAAATGCCATTTGTGTTCATTTAGATAATACCTTCCCAGAAAGGAAACTACTTCAAACCAAAACAAATTGGCGAAATGCTTTGCCATTTGTAGCCTAAGGCAACCTAGAAGTAACTTGCTCATTGTTGCACAACCAATTTGTGAGACTTGAACCAAGTTCTTCCTAATTCTAAAGTCAGCTTTCTATCCACTATGCTATATTGGTTTCATATTAACAAGAAATTTCATCAAATATTTGGGATTTTGTTTCCCTGGTAGAAGCCCAGAACACATAGTTAATGACAGAATTCGAACTAGATTATTCTCCTTAATTCCATTCAATACTCTTTCCACAATAAGCACATACTACCTTCCCCTTGGAGTTCAATATTGGTTTGACCTTTACTATAGCGTTCTGCCAGTGACAGATTCCTGAGATCTAATCAAATAAAGCTGGGATCTCAGAAACTAGTCGTGGCAGAAAGGCAAACCCTGGAGAGATCCTTTGTAAGTTATCTGAATAACAATATTATTCACTGTACATGGCTCCTTTCCCCCAAACAGCTCCAAACTCAGTGGGGATTTCATCTCACTAATCCTTCCCACATCCCTATGAGTTGGGGTGTGAAGCCAAAAATAGCCACTTACACTTTATATAGCAGGGAGTGGTAATTCAGGCCAGGCCTCCTGACAACACCTAGAATGAAGTTCTATTCATTAGGCCAAACTGGCTCATGGAGCTTTCAGATGAGTCCTCCTTTTTCTCCAATTCATTCCAAGTCCCACCTTCCTTTTACCGTGCCAAAGTACTCATGAATTTTTTAGGTTTAGAATTGGCAATTTCTGATATGACCAGATATCTATCCTAAAAAACAGTTTAGGAAAAGGAAAACCTTCCTTCAATCTGGAGATGGATTTAGGGATGAGAGATGACTCAAATTCTAAATAACTTAATCTCTCTCTCCCATTGACCTTTTTCTTGTCCTTTCTGTCTTTTAAGAGGACTAAATAAGTATAATGTCTTGCTGGACTGGACAATCATATTCTAATTTATGACAGTTTAAATCAAATCTTATTTCCGTAGACTATGTAAAACCCTAAGTGTCTGTGGACTAAATGAAAAGAACTACTCATGTATGGGTAATAGTATTAGGAGAATCTGAAGTTATGGGTATGGCAAGAAGGTGGCCACCATAACTCTCAGAAATTAGCTCAGGAACTTCATCATTAATTATGATTAATCCCACCTTTTCCAAGGTACAAGATACAGCTCAGTATTTGAATAACCTAATAATCCACGTCCCATATGAGTCCATTTTATGGGTCAGTTTTATTAAACTTTTTTTCTTCATTTCAAGAGACGTTTCAGTGGGAGGAGGATAAGTTATTGGGAAATGACTATGGTGGGAAGGATGAAAGGTTTAAATATAACAAATTAGAAGAAGGAAGAACACTAGACTTGGATCCCAAGAAATCTCCATTTGAATCTCAGCTCTCTTTCTCCCCAGCTATCAGATGCTGTCCATATCTTACCCTCCTTGACCCTCATTTCTTTTTTTGTAGAGTGGGAATAATAAAATTGTGGTGCCTTCTTAGCAGTGCTGTAATGAAAATAAAATGAGATTATATCTATAAAGCTCTGTGAAATGGTAGAAAATTATATAAATAAATGTTGTGATTGCCCAATTGTGAACATTATTCCAAGATTACGGGAAAACAAGCCAATACCCTCCTTGATCCAATACAAGCAGTAAAACTAACCATAATCATCATCACCTGTTTAAGTCAACTGCTTGGTAGAGCCTCTTAAAACTTTAATTCATGAAAAGAAATGTTCCCATTTGTTCATAGTGCCAGCAACATTTCCACCATGAGGGGAATATACAGCTCTGCAGGAGCCTGCCTTTGGAAGGGGTCTTTTCTGGTTTGTCAACTCAACTACTTATTTTCACCTATTTGACAGAACCATTTAGATAAATAAATACGTAGCCTCTTCCCTCTTGATAGCTTTAAATGTGCTTCATGTTGGACGCTGAGGGAACAATTCACAGGACTTCTTTTTTACCTGGAGAAGGGAAACAGCTTTGTCTTCAGGGATATATAATGGTGTTGTCATTTTAGAATTCCTTGAAGCTCTGTGTGGAGAATTTTAGCAGCCAGTAGAAACAGACCCAGTGCACTCTTTTTAAAGATGGTGGGTCTTAGAAAGAACAGCATGATATGGCTAAAAAAAAAAACCTACAGAATTTGAAATCAAGAGAGCAGAGTTTTAACCCAGATTCTAAAACTTAATTGCTATATGACCATAACCTCTTTGACTCTAAATTTCCTCATATATAAAATGAGAATAATTGTACTTGCATTAACTAATTTAATTCAATAAATATTTATGAAGTGCTTACTATGTGCAAAGCACTATGCAAGGCACTGAGAATTCAAAGGAAAAGTCAAATATTCTTTACTCTTTTTTTCCCCCTGAGGCTGGGGTTAAGTGACTTGCCCAGAGTCACACAGCCAGGAAGTGTTAAGTGTCTGAGACCAGATTTGAACTCGGATCCTCCTGACTTCAGAGCTGGTGTTCTATCCACTGCACCACCCAGCTGCCCCAATTTAAGGCATTATAGATATATAAGAGGAAATGATATATTATATGTAATATATATATAGTATAATATAATATATTTCTTATAAGGGGACAAAACATGTACACAGATAAACAAACAAGAAGCATACATGAAGCAAAATAATTTCAAGGGGGAAAGATCATTTATACTAGGAATTCCCCTTTAGAATGTCAAGTTTGAAACAGGAGAAAAAATAATGGGTTTATTTTGGACATGTTGAATTGAGATCCCTATAGGACATAAAGTCTGAGTTGTCCTAAAAGCAATTACCTTTAGGGGAGGGGTTGCCAATGGAGAAGAAACAAGGAAGTTTGGAATAACTTAAGAAAGAGTGGATAAATGATTCCATTAGACACAATGGTTCAGTTGTTGCTGTGACTGCTTTGTTCAAATCAAGTAACATAAATTTGTAGCAGACCTAATCAGCATGGAGTCATACTTTTTTTATAACTCTGATGAATAGCACCTTAATAGAGTAAAGAAAGCAAATGATAGAGGCTTGATAGGTAGGGATTGAATGCCAGATGGAGGATTTTGTATTTTATCCTAGAGCCAATTGAGAGTGAATATTTTTGAGTAAGATAGAAATGTAGTCAGAATTGAGATTTTGGAATATCACTTTGGCAGTTTGGAGTATGAATTGGAGAAGAGAGAGAAATGAACCCATGGGGGCTGATGAGATCATCAGGGAAAAGAGTGTAGAGTTGTTATGAAATTTATGAAAGAACAATTTAAAACTTAAAGTGCTACATAAGTGTAAGTTATTATTTTTAATTGGATACTGATTTCTGGATCTATATCTGATTCTCCCAAAAGACAATCAAGAGTCTCTTTATTTCAAGAAATCTATGGTTTAATAGTATCATAATATTGAAAGTGAAATGAATGATGGAGTGAATTAATAAATGAAAAAAGAAAGAAAAAGTATTTTAAGTGCTTATTATTCTTTCCCATTAAGATGAAAATCCTGGAGGACAGTGATTATATTTTTGCCTTTCTATTTATCTTCAGCACTTAGTCCAATGCCTGGTACATAGAAATACTTAATAAGTATTATTGATTTGACTACTATGTGAGGCACTGAGCTAAGCTGTGGGGTGACAAATAGGTAATGAAATAGTCTCTGCACTCAAATAATAAGAGAAAACCTGTATATGGGAATGGTGGGTGAGAAGGGACCTACCTTTCGTATGAGAAGTCACTAGAATAATGAATGGAACTAAAGGGCAGTTGATCTTTAGCTTCACAGAAGCATTGGTGGTGTTCATTTAATTAGTAGGCCCAGAGCAGGAAATGAAAAGTAAGCGAGAAAATACAGTATGTGAACAGCAGCAAGACAAAATGACCAAGGATGGAATGGATAGGATGTGGGAAATACTTTTATGATCATATTGTCCAAGTCTCTAATTATATGGATGAGAAAATGGGATAAGGATGATGAAGGATTTGCCCCAGACAGATAGTTTGTTCCAAAATTCAAGTTCATCTGTCTTAAAAGAGGATCTTGCCACAGAATGAATATGACTCTTCAAAAAAGCATTTGCTAAGTAGCTACACTATTACAGATAGGAATTAGATCTATGGTTGCATTGATGTAAAGAGTTTCTGAAAGAATCGGTGGGAGTCAGTAACTTCCTCCAGGTGAGAAAAGAGGGACTCAGTTACAGACCAATTCCAGCAGTGAACTAATTGAAAATGAAAAGTGTTACTGTACTGAACCAAATATATCATGAATGATTAGAGCCTTGTCTGGCTCAACTAGTATAAAGAGTAATCTGCCTGGAAAAAAATTTTATTTCCTTGATTGTTCCTGTTTCAGCACTACTGTGACCTAGTAAATTTATCCACTCTACACTTCCTCCCCTTCCCTACCTCACTGATGCCTTTCCTTCAGGAGTTCTGTTCTTTTTTTAAAGTTTGTTATCTGGACTTTTATAAAAAAAAAAAAATCTCCAAATAAAGATAAACTGATTTTTTGTTGCATTCTGAATATTTGCTGTCAAAAAAAGAGGATCATATGGGGAAAAGACAAAGAAGAACCAGTTGCCCTAGAACTAATCACAAACCTATAAAAGCCAACAATTGTTTAAGAAAATGAAGAAAACTCTCATACTCTCCCATGAATGCATGGAAACATCCTGATTAGCTAAGAGTGACCTTGAGATTGGATCAATAATAATAATAGGTCAATGAAACTTACAGGGTTTCCTTAGGAAATTACTAGTATTTTCTGGCAGCTTTCCATATTGGGAATAAATATCCTCAATTGAAACCATCCCTAGTCTACCCTTTAGGGAACCTACATATATAATAGTCTTCCTTGAACTGTTCTAAGAGAAATGCTCTTGGATTCTGAGGATAGTTATTTGATGAAAAAACAAGAAGAACGATAGCTCTGGATGTATAGTTCTAAACCTAGACTCAGTAATAGTGAATTCTTGCCTAACTGTACATACTTCTGAGTGGATACTGTGCTAGTTGCTAGAGGAGACGCAATGGTGCTAAAATCAAATAGAAACGGGGCCACTGAATTGAGCATAAGGATCTTTGTGGATGGCATATTGACTTAAGAAACCACAAATTAAAATTACCTATGTTTTATTGGATTTTTATTAATTTTGTTAAATATTTCCCAATTGCTTTTAATGTGATTTGGATCTATAGTTTTATCAAGGTCACCCAGTGACCACATATTTGACCCATCTGCTATAAGGAATACTGATGAATTCTTACTTTTGTGAGAAATGTTGATTAACAACCAATATCTTGAGGAGATTCAAGGCTCTCATCTTATTCTAAAGTCTTGATCTAAGTTGATTCTTGAAAGATTTCATTAACTCTTCTCACCTTGGTCATTTTGTACCTAATCTTATAAGGAATTAAACCTTATTGGGGAAGCCCATTGTGTTCTACTCAAGCTTGGGTGACGATAGATCCTTTTTTCTAGATAGTTCAAGGCAGGGGGTGACACAATGTCACTAGCAACCCCTCTTTTCTTCAAAAGTTATAAAAGAGTGTGAGACCACCACCATGATTGTCTTTGGTCTAAGAAAGATGGCCAAATGAATGTCCTTTTATTAATAATCTTTTGACCTTATTAATAAAATAATTAAATTATCCAGAAATTATCCCTTTCAAACCTTTTTAAATGCCACACTTTAAATCTTCTATACATCACTTGGACTTTTGGAATCATTTTTGAGAGTTTCGAGTATTAAATACTCTATAAAGTCTACAAGTCTGTCCATTAATCCTCAATTCTCAGAGCAATGTTCACTTCCTTCTTTTTCTTGTCATCTCACACAATCACCCACAAACAATTCTGGCTAGTAAACCAGATTAAATTCTGGCTAGTATACCCAAGCATATTTGTAACCTCCAAAGAGTGACTTCCTTTCTGAATATCCCAGCGCAAAATCCATGGTTGAATGGATTTTCCCCCCACTTCCTCATTATCAAAAACTGTGGCACAGCATATAGTGGCATTTCTTCCATCTGGGAAGATAGCTACCAATCATTGCTCTCATTTTTTTAGAGCTTAGTGATGGTAAGTAGCACTTCTCATAATACAAATGTGGAATTTTAATTGAACAGGTGCTTGTTCAATCATTAATCCCTGCAGCTCAGGAAAATCATCTCAGCAAAATACTTCATAGCAGAGAATTATTATAAAGTGTTTTAGTTGTGAAGACTGGTTTCCTTCCAATCTCTTTCTTTACAGGCTCTATAGTCAACCCACTCTCCTTCTATAACAATTGTCAACATCAAGATCTTTCTCCTATAGGCTCTAGGACAGGAGGACTTTGCTTTTGTAAAGAGGACTTACTTTTCATCCCAATAAAGCCTTGATATCATCAACTGCTGGCCATAAAAAAAATCTATGAATAAATGTAATCAAGATGGACTCCCCAAATTTCAAAGGGGCATTCTGTATATATCTCCTTGGGCAAATCATAATGTGTCACTACTTGTTCATGACTACCAGCTGCTTTTAAGCCTAAAATTAGTTTTGAGGTAGCCATAGTCGTAGATCTCAATCCCCTTAGTATCCCTAGCCAAAGAACTAGGGTTATTTTCTGAATAATTTACAAATAAGAAAATTTGATTATGGACATCATGATATAGTTGAAAGTACAAGTTAAAAATTATATGAAACACTTTCTCACACTTTTAAAAGTAAAAGCATTTCTTTATAAGTAACCCAGCATAAATATTAATATTAATAACATTTTAATTATATAAAAAATAAAAATAATGTTTAAAGAAATACAAATGCTGAGGAACAACTAGATACCTTCAAATGTTTTCAATTACTACTTGAGCTAAACATTGCTTTTCCTTAGGTCTGAGTATAACACAACTTTGTTAACAGCCCAAACTATTTTGGGATTTAGGTTCTTTTACATCTTGTCTGCACCTCTTAAGACTTTTATCATTTTGGCCAAGTGTCAAAACATTCAGACTCTTTCCTGCTAAAGACCTGATCAAGTCCTCTAAAGATTAGGCACTGGATTGAAGGGGTCTTTTTCATTTAATCAAGGGTGCTCAGTGTCTTTGCTATCTAACTTGTCAGGTCCTTCCTATCTTTCTAATTATTGCAGAAAAGTCATTGCTTTGCCTATACCATTTATTTGTATCTGGAGATTTAGAATTCATATATTTATACATACACATATATGCATGTGTATGTGTATGTATATATTATATATATATACACAAAGATATATATGTGTGTATATTTAATATATTTGCACATATAATATATACACTCATTTTGAAAAAATATATGTATATGCATATATACATGTACATTGTATATAATGTATATACATGCATATATTATAAATATTATACATATATATACATATATCCCACATTTAGGAACAACAAATTCCTCTTCACTGTCTTTTAGACATCAGAAAATGATTTGTTTTAATTTTGGTTTTCCTTTGGCAATCTGCTTCTTTTGACGTCTCCTTGATTTTCAATGTTATATCAATTATTTATTTTATA
This sequence comes from Sminthopsis crassicaudata, assembly GCF_048593235.1. Classification (NCBI taxonomy): domain Eukaryota; kingdom Metazoa; phylum Chordata; class Mammalia; order Dasyuromorphia; family Dasyuridae; genus Sminthopsis; species Sminthopsis crassicaudata. The sequence goes on along the minus strand of NC_133620.1, from coordinate 58,227,056 downwards.
TACATTTAGTCCCTTAATAATAGTCATTTTATAGCTTGTCTTCTGGTACACACTGAACCTTTGTGATTCAATTAAATCTAATTCCTGATTGAAAATAAGAGTGGAAGAATGTGCCAAAGATTACTCCCAGAATTTGATCATGGCAAAATAAGGATGAGTTCTGATTCCATGAGCTAAAAAAGTAAAGTCAAAAGGAGAAGATTTGGGGGGAAAGATAATAGCTCAGTTGAGATATTATAATTTGAGAGATGGTCTTCTAAGAGAAGCTATCCTGTAATCAGAGATTCAGGTCTGGACATCAGAAAAGAAATAAGAAATTAGTCCCTGACCTCAAGGAGTTTACATTTTATTGGGGGAGGAAGGTGGAGAGAGTGATTATACCAATAAATAAATACAAAACCACTTAAGATGAAAACTCAGGAGATAAGGAAAGCTTTTAGAACCCAAATTGAACCTTATAAGAAGCTAAAAACCAGTTTATCAACAATAAAATGAGGAAGAAAGGATTTCTCCAAAGAATAGTCATCCAAGTTAAGCCTGGAAGAAAGCTAAGATTTTTATGAGATGTACAATAAAGTTCATTTGTCTACGATAGGCAAAGAAAGGATGGCAAAAGGATGAGAGAACACTGAGAAGTAATATAAATTATATAGTTCAGTTATACTATTCAAAACTAATTGAAAAGAGAAGACAGAAGAAATAATCATTCCCTAGAAAATAGCTCATGGCTCTCTTAAAAAGCACTGTTGAAGGAGAAATGGCTAATTACTATAAGTGGGACAACTTGTAGATTTCATGATTTTTTATGAGCAGAGTAAATATTACTCACTTGTTGCATATATTCACCTAAATTGAACAGTTCCATGAACAAAAACCTTGTTCAGAAATAGTTTTAGGCATAAAGGCCTTAATTCAGATTGTTCTTTATCCATGTTCCCCTCAAGTAGTACAATTCCTTTCAAAATATTCCTCAGGTGCTACCTTCTAAATGGAGCCTTTTTTCCTTCTAGTTAATGCTCTCTCCCTTTTTGAAAAGACTTTTTATTCTTGTTGTCTATAGTTTGTGCTTACTTATCTGTGTATCTGTTGTATTCTTCTAAAAACTATAAGGTTCTCAGAGAGCAGGGATTATTTTGTCTTTATATTATCATCACAAAGAATGATGCCTGGCACATAGTAGGCATTTAAATGTGGATTGAATTGAATTAAATTTTTTGACTGTTTCTAGACTCTAAAAATTGCCCCACTTCACTTGAGATCTAGAGGGTATTTCAGGCAACCTCAGAAAAATTGTTTGGGAATTATACATGAACAACTCCCTTTCAGTTACTGGAAAAACTATATAAAAGACTATATAAAGACTATATAAAACAAACTTATTCCCTAGTAATGACCATTTTCTATAGATTAACTATAAATGATGCTCTGATTTGACTAATTCAATAGAAATAAGGGGCAGACAGATCTGATCAGCTCTATTTTTTTACTCTATTGTTCAATTCCTTGAAAACCAGAGGGAACTAGCGGAATATTGTCCCAGTTTCTCATAACAAATCTCCTTTCTACCAGCTCCCTATTTCTGCCACATAAAAAGAATCAAAAGCTGCAAGTTTTTTTCTTTTCTCTGCTTCCTATTGTGTCTCCTAAAGATCAAAAAGGATATTTAAAGTATAAGAATTTGGGGGAGAATATTACATTAAACTCATTTCAAAACCAAATTAAATTTAATATAAGGGACTTATCAGAGACCAAAGCTAAAGCCTAACAAGTGCACCATTTTCCTATCATTGGTGAGTCTACACCCCTCCTGGATCCTTAATAAGCTGCTGTTCAAATTTATCCAACTCTTGAATATTTGCAAAATAGTAAACATGTCCATAGGATAATAAAATAAATTGTTAGGAGCTACTTTAAAGGGCATCCTTTTCAACCCCTTCATTTTTCATATAAGGGAATTGAAGTCTGGGGAGGCTTAGGAACTTGTTAAAGTCCCACAGACAGTAAATCTCAGAGGTGGACTTTGAACGGAGGTCATCTGTAAAATGAGTTAAGAGAGAGAAATGACAAACCACTCCAATATCTTTGCCAAGAAAATCCCAATTCTGGAAGAGTGGGGCATACCTGAAATGAGCAGCTTTAGTGCCATTGAAGACACTTCCCATCGTACCATGGTGCACCTCCTTCAGTCAGAAGAAGTGCTTCTATTTCTAGGTCTCAAATGGGAAGTGAAATGCCTTGACTGCAGTGATCTCAGAATAGAAAGCTGCAGTTCCAAGTCACATTTTGAGGTACAGTTCCCCAGAGACTCTGTTCTCTCCACTCCCCAAAAAGAAATCCTCAGCCATTTGTCTGCTGGAAGTTTCCCTCCAGGTGATTCACAGCAGCAAAAGAAAATGTGAAATGCTCTTTTCCTCCCTCTTTCCCTCACATGTCCCAAGCAGCTAGCCACCCCATGCATCTGATTCTGCAGGTCTCATGGACTCACCCAGAGAAAGTTTTTCCAGGAGATAAAGATAACTCTGAAAGAAGTCATTGCGGATTGCCCTGTGAAGGATAAAGGACATGCTATGTCGACACAGCTCATCATCTGTCTTTTTCCAACGGGATCTAAAGGCAAAATGGGCTCCCAGATAGGCCATGTTGAAGGGAAGAGGGAGAATGTAAAGGAAGACTCTTGCCTGAGCACTTTGTAGAGTGAGTGATGTGCTTCTGCAGGAGCTCAGGGCTGTCATTTTAAACCATCTCCTAGTCCTCTGTCATTCTATATCATGGCTGAGTGTCATGAGGTGGGTGGAGATGTCGGGGAAGGGGGAAGGGAGGAAGGGAGGCATGGAGAGGTCAGACTTTTGGCATTTTCCCCAGTCTCTTGGGTGTCACCCCTTCCAGGCTAGCAAGTGCTAAGCAAAGATGAAAACAAACTGAGATACTGCTTTATTTGTTGCTACAAACACACATATATATGTGTGTGTGTATATACATATACACACACATACACACACACACACACACACACACACACACACACATACACACACACACACACATACATACACACTCACATTCCCAAAATCCCTAGGATTTGATTTGATCCCAGTCTTGGACATATTTTAATTTCCTTATCAAAAAGCCAGGGATATGTGCCTGGCACAAAGGGAATGCTTGTTGATTGAGATTAAAAAGGGGAAAAAAATTGCCAACTTTTTCCATGATTTGTCCTATTCATCCTGGAACGTGGAATCCCCGTGATGAAAGAGGCTTCCATTGGGTGGCTCCTACAAGGCACTTTTTTTTTCACCATTTGTGAGGCTCAAATGAAATAATATATGTAAGGGGCTTTATAATCCTTAATGTGCTACACAAATGCAAGCTGCTATTATCATCATCTCAGATTTAGAAGTCTTAAGTCTACTGAGATGGCCAGATTTTACATCCATAACTTCTGAATGTGAATGGGAAAAATGGAGGATGGAGGACAGGGTCAAGAAATTAAAGAAGAGGGTTCTACATTGGGCACTCTTCTACAAGGCAAAATTGGTATCCAATCGTCTCCAATAGAGCAACAAATTTCTCACAGGCTGAAGAACTTCCAGGAGAGAAAATTCCTTGGTCACTCCTCTCATTCTAAACACTCCCAAGTTCTGTGTACTTCAAATGTTATTTAAAGAGATTTCTTCTTCTGCCATTTTTTAAGAGTATAAGACTTCTCTCTCCAGTACATGCACTTAGATACCCAGATGTTTCCAGTAGGATAAAGAAAATACCACAATGGCTTTTTTAAGCTATGAGATTTAACCTAGTGTCTCTGTTTTCAGTCCCATCATGAGGTTGTCAAGGTCACATAGGTAGCATGTCGGAAAGGGAAAGGAAGTCAGAGGTTTCCCACCTTGACCTTTGATTTCCATGGTTTAATATCTGTAGTACCTTAGGCTTTTCTGCACATGAACTTTTTTAAATATTTAAGAAAATATATTATCTTCTGTCCCTCATATCCTTATATAATACGGAAATAAAGGTGATACTTCAATAAATGCTTTAGCTGATCTCTAATTTATCTCTAAAGAGGTTTCATGGTCTTCCAAAAAAAGTTGTAGATGTACTGAAGTTCTTAAAATAGCCTAACCTAGGCCTGCTTCTTTCATATCTCAGGGACAGAATTACATAGTGGTGGTGGCTTTGAGAGACAAGGATACCTGAGTTCAAATACTTCTTCAGATACTTATTAGTATTCTCTAGGGCCAGATGGATTTGCTTGTGAATTTTACCAAAAATTTAATGAACAATTAATTCCAATATTATGCAAACTATTTGGAAAAATAGGGAAAGAAGGAATCCTACCAAATTATTTTTATGACACAGACATGGTGCTGATACCTAAACCAGGTAGGATCAAAACAGAGAAAAAAATTATAGACCAATTTCCCTAATGAAAATTGAGGCAAAAAAACCTTAAATATTAGCAAAGAGATTATAGCAAGTTATCCTCAGGATAATATACTAAAACCAAGTAGGATTTATACCAGGAATGTGGGACTGGTTCAATGTTAGGAAAATTATTAACATAATTGATTATATCAATAACCAAACTGACAAAAATCATATAATTATCAGATTTATTAGTGATTTGTGCCCTTAAGTTCTTTCAGTCTTAGTTTTTTTTTTAATCTGTGAAACAGAGATAACAATAATAATAATAGCACCCACCTATTAAACAGAGATTTTATGAGGTTCAAATGAAATAATGTATGTAAGGAGCTTTGCAATCCTTAAAGTGTTACATAAATGCAAGCTATTATTATTATCTCAGATTTTTAAAAGTCTTAATAGGTCTGCTGAGATAACCATAATTTAGATCCATCTCTTCTAAATATGAATGGAAAAAATAATTGGGGGATGGGGGACAGGGTTAAGAAAGAAGAGAAGGTTCAAACCTATGGTTTCATCAGTGTAGAAGGCCTCCCCAACAATGCAAATCAGCAGCAAATTTATAGTCTTATAAATGTGCCTGGGTAAATGGAAGATTACATGGCTTTCATGTCACACAGTCATTATGTCAGTGACATTGTTGTGAGTCACAGGCTAGCCCACTATCCACTTTGAGAGGCAGACCACTGTGGTTTGCAGAATAAAAGACTGACAAGTTTTGCTTGTTTCTGTAGATCTCCTTTGATTTTGTGTTTATCTCACTCTCTAGGACAATCCAGATGTCTTTCTTGTCTCTTCAAAATTATTTCCTCTTGCTGGAAGTGAAAATGCTATGTTGTGAACCAAACTCAGTTCCCATGGTCCTTTCTCTGTATGGCTCTCTTCACCACTGAACAATTGGAACTGGTCTGAATCATCTCATTGTTGAAGAGAGCCACATTCATCACAACTGATTATTGTATAGTCTTGTTATCATGTACAACAATCTCCTGGTTCTGCTTATTTCACTCAGCATCAGTTCATGTAAGTCTCCAGGCCTTTCTGAAATCATCCTGCTGGTCATTTCTTACAGAACAATAATATTCCACAACATTCATATACCACAATTTATTCAGCCATTCTCCAATTGATGGCATCCATTCAGTTTCTTGCCACTACAAAAAGGGCTGACACAAACATTTTTGCACATGTGGGTCCCTTTCCTTCCTTTAAGATCTCTTTGCGATTTTTTTCTCTTCTGTTGAAGCACTCTTCTCACCTCTCATTTCTCTTAACCATATCCATTTTGAGGTAGCCCAGTAGAAAAGAATGATAAAGATCTAAAGTCCACCACCCATCTATGCATTTTCTAAGCAGGAAAGAACAATGAGTATAAGGAAAAGAAATAACTTCAACAAAAGGAGGCAGAATTTGGCTTTACTCAAATTGGATAGCCTGCTTACAGAGGGTTCCATGTTGAGAAATAAGAAAATACCAATAAAATAATGATAATGATAATAATAATAAAGTATAGGGTAAGATTTAAGAATAGGAGAGATAAGTTAGGAAAAGACAAGAATAACAAATCAAATTTAAAATTTGTATAATTGAAAAATGTTATTAAGCCAAAAAAAGAAAAGAGTTTTAGGGCTTAGTTTTCTAACTCAAGTTGAAAACTAGGTTCTAGTAAATCCATGAAGGGAATCCCAGGAATTTCTTCACTATAGAAGACATTTTTAATGTGTATCTTGTGATGAGGTTATGTCTTGATTCATATATGAATTGAATTTAAGGAAGAGGAAATGAAGAACATATAAATTCACCAAGCTTCAATAACACAAGTCAGGTTTGGCAGTAGTCAATGTTGTAAAATTACCTATGCATATATCTTGTAAATAAAAAACTGTTAAAAAAAAAAAAAAAAAGAAAGAAAGAAAAAGAAAAAATATACTTCCCAGCAGCTCACTAGGCAATAAAAGGCTACTTACTAATTACATTGAGAGGGATAGTATGCAGGTAACCAGGTCTAGGAAGGAATTGGGTAGAACTTAAATAGTCCTAACTACTTCCCAAGATAACTCATTCCATTTTTGGATGGCTGTGTTAGGAAGTGTTTTCTTTTCTCACTGCCTAAATTAACTCTCCTATTTTTGAGGCATTATTCCTAATTCTGCCTTTTGGAACCAGATAGAATAAATGTTTATTCTTCCTTCCACATAAATACTTAAAGACAGAGAACATATTTTTCTCCTCACACCAAGCATTCTCTTCTTTAAACATCAGATCTTTCATTCGGTTCCCCCAGGGCCTCAATTTGATTGTCTTGACACCGGACACCTAAAAGTGGGAAACATTCATTTTTATTGATCTCACATAGTGATTTTAATGATTATAGTGCTGTGCTTCAAAACATTCCAATGTATTCTTTTCAGTAGCATAAATACATGAAATGTAAGGGCCATTTTTAAATGAGTGGAAAAATAGAAGGGTTATTAATTCATTGCTATTTTTGTGACTAAAACTAACAACATGCTTCATCTTTGCCCTAGCTAAACCAAAAGAAAAAAATGAAACGGCAATTTCTGCCTGAAAACAAAGAAAATATTAAATTTTATCCAGAGATAGAATATGATGTTTTTTAAAAGCAAGCCCACTGCTTGGCCTAGGTCAAAGGAAAATTTGCCAAGATCACAATCTTTTGTTAGTGGAGATAACCTGACAAATGCAAGTAACAAGAACATTTTCTTAATATTTCAAGATAAAACATTAAGAATTAAGATATAAACCAATTGATTTTTTTTTCAGAAAAAAATATTGAACTTAAGTTGAAGCAGTTATTTTTAAAAATGAGAATAATTGAAAAATGATTTTCTAAGGTTTTGTAATTGTGATTAACAAGACAAATTCCATTTAACAAGTTTTAATTAGGGGATTCTACTCTGAAAGGCACTATGCTAGATTCTAGGTAGTATGACTAAATAACCAAATAGATAAATAAAAGACAATTTGATAAGGGACAAAACACTAATAACTAAGGTAATCAAGAATAACTTCAGGTGTGAGGGAAAAGGCACTTAAGCTGAGCTTTAGCTTTCAGTGATTAAAAAAAAGCAAAGCAAAAAAATAGTTGGATTATACTGAATGTTTTATAGTCACATCTTTAACTCCAAAAATAAAAATAGCACATGAAGAAAGAATAGCCAATATGGTTACTTCACATTTAATTTTTTTATTTTTCAATACAGACTGAAATAAATATGTATATATGTATTATAACAATGTTATGTATGTAATATTGCATGCAATATGCTATTTAATATGAATTTATTTAATCTACAAAGAGCATTTTAACATATATAACAAGCATACTATTAAACTTTTTAACAAATTTATCCATATAATATATAGCTATACCTATATACATACTATATCTATAAAAATTTTAGTGATTCATGGTGGGGAATTTAGATTTTCATCAATCCATAGGATAATTTGGGATATGGATTGTATTATGAGCATCTAGGTCACCCAATAGATAAGAGCACTGGCTTAGGAGTCAGAAAAACTTAACTTTGAATCTATCCAGAAATTTACTAGCTGTGTGACTTTGGTCAAATTAATCATTCTCTACTTCATTCAACTGTAAAATGAAGATAATAATAGCTCCTACTCCACAGAATATGTTGAAAGGATTAAAAGAGATAAAATTTGTAAGAGCATCTTAGCCCCAGTGCCTGGCACATAAAATATTTATTCACCTATTTCCTGTCTCTTTCTCTTTTAATAGTCAGTTCTTGAAGTCTAGAATATCCCACTTCTCAATTAAACTCATTCCAGGTTCAACACAAGTACTGCCTCCCAAGAAAAGGGTTTCCTGATCCTTTTAGTACCTTTTTCCTTCCTCCACTTTTCTTCTGTTTGCTCAATTTGCTTCCATATGTTATCCTCTGGCAAAATGAAATATTTCTGAGGGTATGGATTGCTTTTATTTTTTTTTTATTTTTTTATCCCATCACTCAGCACAGTACCTAGCACATAATAGACGCTTAACAAATAGTTGTTGAATTGATTGAATAACTTTCATATTTATTTTTCTTTGATCCTTTGGGGTTTTTTTGCCAGAGCCTTCAATAAATATCCAAACCCAATTGTAAAAATCTACTTGAATGTTACATCATTAATTCAGAAATCAACTATTTATCTTAGGGAGTTGACAATTGAATATGGTTCAACCTTTCCCAATTGCTCTTCTGAGAATGGCTGACAATAGTTCCCTCTCCCAAAAGCAGAGGTATATTGCAATGTGAATTTGGAAGAAACTGAAATTACTGTTCAAATATCTTTTCTAAGAGAGATTCTATCTTCAGACACAGAAATTTATGCATAGTCTACAAATAGTCTACAAATTATCTCAGCTTAATAAATGCCTCTGCTTCCTATTCTCCATTTATTTTCAAAACATTTTAGAATTTTTAAGGAATGATAACAAATGATATCATTTTAGTTGTTTTCTATAACTATAACTGACCAGCAATCTGGACAATGAGACAAGGTTAGACTCAGATACTGAGTTCGGATCTACAGATCATTGCCATGTTGGTCCTTCAAATACTTGAAATAGCTACTATGTTCTCCCTAAGTCTTCTTTTCTTTGGGCTGAAAACCCTAATTTTATCAACTGGTTCTCAAATAGCATGATATTTAAAGTCCTTTTCATGTTTCTATTATGGTTGATACAATATTTATGAACATTATGATCTAGTGACACCATCTTTATTGAACAAGATACTCTTTCTTCCAACTCTGCATTTTCATTGGCTGTCTCCATTTTTAAGAATTCTTTTCAATTCTCAGCTAAAATTTCATCTTCTGCAGGAAGTTTTTCCCATTCATTAATGTAGTGCTTTCTTTCTGAGACTATCCTTTACATATCGTGTTTGTGTATAGCTACTTGCATCATCCCATTAGATTATGAACTTCTTGAGAGCAGGAACTTGTTTTGCCCTTCTTTGGATTCCAAGCCTATAACAAAGGATATGTTATATAGTAAGAGCATAATAAATACATATTGATTTGATTATCTGCCTACTTATCTTGGATATCTTCCTTTTAGCTATTTTTTTTGTTCTGCCATTTCCAAGCCAAAGATAATTCTCCTAAGAAGAGAGAAGAAAAATCAAACCAAAGTTGAGAAATTAGTAGTTGCTTCATTAATGATTGTTGTTGTGGATAATAAATGCTGTATGGTAAACCCCAACTTCCCTTTAAATACATCACTATTCCCAAACCCCTAAGAACATAGAAAAATAAAGCACTCTGCTCTTTACTTAGGATTTAACTAATTTACCACAGAAGAAAATTTGTCTATTTTTGTAGTGAATGTTAACAGAAAAGCAGGATTCATTTTTATAATAATACTGTTGATATGTATCTGAAATCCCTTCTATAATAAACAGCAACAACAACAAAAAGGATGACTGTGGTTTTTTAAAAATCAAGTGAGCTCTTCTTGCAATCATGTTTATTTGCTACCTTTCACAATCATCTGCCCATCTCTTCCCATTGAAATTCTCCTATGAGAACCACCTCCTTTCTGAAAGGTTTCCCTTATATATCCAGGTAAGTGATGTTTCCTTCCTCAAATCTACATATGGTACTTTGTCTGAATCTTTCTTTCATTTCCATTCCAATCTAGATCTAAACTTAATAGTGCTCTTATTCTATTTCTTGAATATACTTTTTGAGGTCAGGAAGAGGATCTGAATTTAGAGTTCTAATTTAGAGGCTCAAGGAATGGGTTCTCTCTCAAGAATTAGGTTTCTTATTTAGCTACTCCCTAACTATCTATATCTTGCAAGACTGTTAACAGAGGAAATTACCCTTTCTGAGCTTGGAACATTAAGCACATCCGTTACTCTAGATATATACTTTCAAAGCCTGACTCTATTTTAGCCAGGATAGTGCTTCATGAAATAGAGAACAGGTATCCTTTGACTACTCATACCAATCAGATTAGAAATCAGAAGCTCAGTTTCAATTTAATGGTGATCATTAATCATGAAAGGGGTTGTGGCAAATGACTTTTCACAGCTGAAGAAATAATTTAACTCCAAATTTTCTTGTTAATTCATTTAATTTAATAGATAAAGAGAAGGAAAGGGACCAGGGACCATGCCAGGCTCTTTGCTTTCCTAAACAGAAGAGTTCAGATATATAGCTTGGATAGGTTAGGCATTTTAATTCTCAAAGGATCTGAGATGAAAATACAGTAGCATTTTTTATAAGATAAGAGTAATGTTCCTGCCTAGAACATCTGGTTTTTGTACAATCTGGGGAAGAGCTTCCTCCACGAACCCATGTTGTACTTTAATTGAATAAAGTTGAAAAAAATTTCAGGTTCAGATTAGGACGCCCCCTTTGCTATGTTAAGACACATGCCTTTATCTAATATCCAGAGTGTGATACTATTTATATGGCTTTAAGCAGAATCTCTCCTAGAAAGTGGAATTTATATCAGGAAGCCAACAAACTATAATCCAGTCAGCTTGATTTGGTTTTCACTACTCATCTCATCTTGAAAGATGATGATAGATGAGGATTAATAAAAGCAGGTGGGTTACTGGAGTAGAGAAGAAGGTAAAATTATATCACATTTTTTCACCTTCCCTAAAGAATTATGGACACTGGATTTAATATAGTAGAAGCATCATTACTTATCTAAATCACAACAATTTAGAGTTAAAAATGTCCTAGTCCAATGTATACATATATTGTATTTAACTTATACTGTTAAATATATTTAACATGTATTATATATTATATATTATATGTATTATATATACATATTATATAACATATTTAACATGTATTGGTCAGCCTGCCATCTAGAGGAGGGGTTGGGGTGAAGGAGGGGAAAAATTAGAACAAAAAGTTTTGCAATTTTCAATGCTGAAAAATTACCCATGCATATGTCTTGTAAATAAAAAGCTATTAAAAAATGTCCTAGTCCAACATACTTATTTTAGGGAAGGTGAAACTGGACCTCATAGAGATTAAGTAACTGGCAATAAGTAAAAGAATCAGACCTTCTGAATCCATAACTAGTGCTCCCTCTAGAAAACCTTGCTGTCTTCTTTTTGTTATGCAGTTTGCATCACAATCCAATATTTACTACATATTGGTATTATTTGCAGAAATGCTATAGTGAGGGAGTATCAGAAAGGTACATGGTCGGAGAATTATAAACCTATACAATGATAGTGCTATTCATAACACTTAAAAGCTCATCAAATCCCCAGCCAAACAAAGATATATTTATTTTTCCCCATCTAAATGACAGATGGCATGGTGTCAAAGATAAGAATGAGGCTTGGAATTAGGAAGAGCTGAGTTTGAATCATCTCTGACATTTACAACTTAAATAACTAAAGTAGGTCACTTAAATCATTCTCAAACTCACTTTTATAATCTATAAAATGGGTAATAATACTTGTAGTAGATAATTCACAGAGAGACTATCAGGCTCAAAAGAGATACCATGTGTAGGGTACTTGCAAAATTCAAATAAATGTAAGCTAACAAATAAATCACTAATTTACTTCCATTTAATTTCAAAGTTTTTCCTTATCACTATTTCTTCCCCTTCATTTCTAAATATATCCTTCTCCCATCCTTCTCAACAAATTATTCTAAGTAACAAAGTTTTTTAGAGAAAGAGAAAATTTCTTCAAAATTCACCATCAATTATGTCTCACAATAAACAGAATATTTCTACTCCATAGTCCCCCCATCTTAAGTTAATCTTGGCCATTAAAACTAAATAGCATTCAGTTTCATTTTGTTATTTTTCCCATTTACATTGATGGCATCATGATACTTTTAAATTTCAATTTCATTGGTTTCTATATCTTCTCAAAATTCTTCATAATTCTTTTGATACAGTAAGTTTATATACATTGTATATATACATTGTAAGTATATATACATATATATATGCATATATATATATTTGCTTTGTTTTGCACAATTTATTTAGCTATTCCTCATTCAATAGACACCTACCTTGAAGTTCTTTGTTATATGTATTTTATTTTGATATCTATGGAACCTTTATTTTTATCTTTAATATGCCTGAATTAGATACTGTAGGTCGAAGAAATTGTCCTTGCAAATAACTTTTTAGCATAATTCCAAATTGTTTTTCAGAATGGTTACACATCAATTCACAGCTTTACAATAGCATATTAGCATTCCATATTTTCATAGCATCTCCAAAATAGTGTTCTCCCCCATCATATTATCATCTTTATAAATTTTCTATGTATGAGAAGTAATGTCAGAATTATTTGATTTTCATTTCTTTTCACAGTAGTGATTTGGAACAATCTTTTTGAAGATCGCTAATAATTTGTAAGTGTTCTATTGAAAACAATTTATTCCTATCTTTTGACTACTTACCAGGGTCCTTCCGAGTAATTTTTAGTCCCTGTTAATTCACTATGTTTCTTAAATATCAGACCCTTATCATGATGCAAAGATTGTTCCCCCCATCAACAGCTTCCCTGCTTACCTCAGTTGCAATGATTTAATTTGTGCAAAAGTCTTTCAATTTCCACATAATCTAATGTATCTCCTGACATTGATCTTATAGAACTGTCTTGCTTCTTAATTTATTTTCTTCCTAGATATATGTGTGTGTCTACATGTGTGCATGTTCTTATGATTATATATTGCAGTTATTGTTCAATTATTTCAGTTGCATCTGACTTTTTGTGATCCTATTTGGGGTTTTATTGGCAAAGATACTTCAGTGGTTTTCCATTTGCTTCTGGAAACATTGAATTATTATAATAGCCATGAAACTCTACTTATCCTGTTCCTAAATTCTTTGAAATACATTCTCCCAAAATCTAGACTATATTTCAGACAAAGTCTTGCTTTCCTATGCTTCTTTATCACACCCTCTTGAGATGGAGTGCTCATTTTCTCCGGTTTCCCAGCATTTCTACTCCAGTCCCTCCTCTTTGGTCAGAATCAAGTCCAGAGTAGTGACAATTATATTCATCTTCCTTGTCACCTTCCTCCAAATTATTAAAGAATGAAATCCACAAATACATCCTCTACAGAAGAAGCAATAATTTTGATATCTCTGTAGTAAAGTAAGATACCCAAAGATTTGTTTTACAAATGAGGAAGCTAAGACTCAGAAAAGTTAAAGGAATTGTCAATAATTGTAATCTAGAACATTGACCTTGCTCAAAAGTCATTATGCCAGGATATAATTCCTGAATCATTTGTTAGGGAAGCATCCTGAGCCTCCCTTATTCTAAAATCATATTGACTTTGAGAGACAATAATTGTATCATATTGGTAACACAATGTCCTACACAGAGGAGATGTTAAATAAATGTTTACTAAATTGTAATAAGGTATTGAAGCCTGATTTGATGTTGCCATTAGAAGAAGATGGAGAAGAGGGAGTTGTTACTGTTCAAGGAGAGAGAAGAAGAGATTCAGACCAGTGATGTAGGGACTTCTAATATAGAATATCTCTCCAATGATGCACATTGCCAACTCATCTGTAATTTGCAAGAATTCTCAGTATACTGAGACATAAAGAACCATGCCCAGGATCATGTGGTTAATATGTATTAGAGGGATAATTTCAACCCAAGTCTTCCTGATTCTAAGGTCAGTTTTTAGCTATACCATCATGTTACTCAGAATCTGAGTTTGGAAAAATAATGCCCATCACTTGGAAAATGAGAAGCTAAACATCTCATGATTGAACTCTGGCCCTTACTAGACCTCCTGGAACCTTCTGAAAGTTCTTTGTCTATTCTCAGCAAAGAGGGTCATTCTATAATTCCCATTAATCTATCTGTTCTAAAATAATGCCCTAATATCTATTCACTAAATATTGAGGCAGCATAGAAAGGCAGCATTGCATAGGTGAAAGCCAGCCCTGAAGCTAAAAAGATCTAAATGTAATCTTACTTCTGATATATGCTGGTGGGACTTAAGGACAAGGACCTATTAATGCCTCAGACAATGCTATCAAAACTCTATCGACCATTTATATGGTGTTTTAAGGATGCAAATCACTTTTAAAATATGATCTCATTTTATGCTTAAAACAACTGTATGAGGTAAGTACTATCATAATCTCTAAACTACAGATGAGGGAATTGAAGCAGAAAGAGTTCAAGTGATTTGCCAGTCACATATCTACTAAGTGTCAGAGGCCAGATTTGAACTCCACTTCCTGACACGAGGTTCAGCTATTAGTCTGCATCAGTGGAACATGATAATCACTAATAATCATGATAATAAATGAGCTTTCAACATAATATTTTTATCTAATTACAAAAAATGGTCATTTTTATATAACTACTTACTCTGAAGAATATTAAATATAAAATAATAATAGCAGAATAGTTACCTGTCACAGGACTATTTCTATCTGAAAATCTACAAACGAGGACAACTTACTGTAATAACTCATATTTGTATATTGTTTTAAGATTTTTCAAAGTACCTGACATGTATTATTTTTCTTGACACTCTTTAACAACCCAAGGGTAATTGCTATTATCTCCATTTTTAAAAATGGGAATGAAACCACAGATCCAGAATTCCTAATTACTGATTAATTGATTTTTAAATTCCATAATGCATAATGTATGCACAAGTTACCTTGGAAGTAGGAAAAATCCCATAATATATTGATATTTTCAATAATAGAAGAGAAATTAGGAAAAGGACATTTCTTTTAAGTAATGAAAAGATTGCATATGGCACAAAGTGATAAATTTCCTTTACCCTCCTCAATAAGACACACATACACACACATATACATATATACACACAAACCTATTGGCATGCAAAAACTGTCCTTTACTATTGGGCATTAAGACATGAAATGACTGTGATATCTAGGGGTTTTCCTCTAGAGACAAGGGATTAGGAGAATAGGCAAAGAATCATTTTTTTTTAATTTAAAGCTCTTAAAGAAACCTGACAAGGGAAACTTAAATCTTATTTTAAAGAGTTAGACTGTATTAAACCTTGAAAAATTCAATCCTCTGGAGGACTATATATCACTAAGAAAGTTCCATGTAAGTTTATCATGTATCCAACACCTAGACATAGGACCTTGGGGACTACTAGGATAATATTTCCTCTGGATTAGCACTGAAGCTTGGAAGTAGCATTTGTATGAAGTACAACCTTAAGCTCCAAACCTTTTCCTAATAAAATGATAATGCACCAAAAAAAAAGTTTTAAGTAAGAAACTGATTTAGAAATTTCAGATAATATTCTTTTTTATCAAAATTACTTTGCTGAGCTAAATTTTTTTTCATTTTAAAGGTACTTTAAAAAACTAATTTGAAATACAATATTTTAGTCTTTTCTCATTCAATTTTTAGCTTTTTAAAAATATTTCTTTTGAAAAAATTACACTTCTTTTAATTCTAGTGACACTAACACATTTCATATAGGGATAGATGCAAATATAGACTTTGATATATTTAAGAAAACAGAAGGATATCAGTCAGTAGTCTGCTAGTAAATATTTAACAACCATCTCTCCAAAAAAATTACCAAACAATTGTAAGCATGGCATATTTACAAATTTAATTATAGTTAACTTTTTTTCTGTGAATTTGTTACAACTAATTTTTAAAAGTTAAGCCCTGATTTGTAGCATTTGTCTCTTTTCAATTTCCAAAGAAAACTGAACAATTGCTTCTCCTAAGCTGATTCAAGCTAACTCCAATACATCCTTGGTATCAGACGAAGAACAGAATCCAAATTCCAGTCCTCCTACCTATCTGGCTTTGGGAGTCATAGCTTCTGGACTTCAGTTTCTCCTCTGTAAAATGATATGTTTGAACTAATTGACTACTTCCAATGTCCTTTCCAGCTCTAAATCTTTGACATAATCCTCTAGGAAATAATCCCATTTTGCTTTTTGTTATTATGGCTGAGATGAACAATTTTCTTGTTTCTAACAAGTTTCAATGGCTGTGTAAAAAAAAAGGGAAAGGAGGAAATATGAGATAGAAAAAAAAGTTTAACAATCAAAATCACAAGGGAAATCTCCTGTCATCCCAATTACAAAGGATACTTGGAACATTCAAGGTAACTTAGCAACAATGTTATTCTCCAGATCATACTGCCAATCTGTGTAAGACATACTGCCAAACTGTCTTACACAGACACTCATATGCATATTTATTTTTATATTGCTGTGAATGGACAGTATGCTGGCATAAGTAATAATTATCATTAAAACTATTATGTAATGTATATATGTATGATATATATTAATGTTGTCATATATTTATGACATGTTATATATATTAAATATCATAGTAATTATTTAATATTTATTAAATAATTATTCAATATTTTATATTTATGACTTTTTCATATATTAAATATCATATTAATATTATTAAATATCATTTTAATATCATATATTAAATTTATATTTGATAAATATTATATCTTAAATATATATTTATTATATGTACCATATTACATATTATCATGCATATTACATACTGTAATATACATATATTATGTATATCCATTACTTGTACATATAATTATAATAATATAGCACTTTAAAGCTTGCAAAGAGCTTCACAAACGTATTTCATTTTTTCCTTAAATAACCTTTTGGAATATCATTCTGTTTTATGATTTTATGATAAACAACAGGTAGGCAGTGGTTAAATTACTTGCCCAGGGTCATAAAACCTGAGACAGGATTTGATTTTTCCTAACTCTTTGTTTTCCTCATGGCTCTGTGTAAGAATGTGCACAACATGTTTGTAATATGAGCAAAGATACAATTGTGATAAAATACACTTTTTCCCCATAGAAGGAATAACAAGTGTATATGGAATAAAATCATGTATTCAATAGATATTTAATAATAATTACAACTACTAACATTTATATAGGATTTACTATATAATTTCAGGCAGGTTCCATTTACTCAACTTAATAAAATAGGGATGATAACAGCATCTACCTCCCAGGTTTTTTTGCAGATCTAATGAAACAATATTTTTAAATGCTTAGCACACTGCTTAGCATGTAGGCACTATATAAATGCTGGTTTCTTTCCCTTCCCCTATTGTAGATAAAGTTTTAAAGTACTGTATAATGCTAATTATTAATTACCATTATTAAATATTCCTACCTGCAATATTTCTCCTGAGATGGTCTTTTCTCCCAGTTTTTGGGAAAGGTGACCCAAGTGTTATAGGAAGAGTTATGGAAAGATTCCTGTCCTCTTAAAGAGTTTCTTAGTCTAATAACAGGATTTGTATAATTTTCAGTATCTCCCCAAGATGCCTGTAAAAACCTAACATTATAAAAAGAGAAAGTAGGGAGAAGTTTGACCTCTGGATGATTCATGTTTTCTTATGTCAGCATCACCTCAGAGCAAATGGAACAATCCTTTCCAATAAATTAATATCAGCTCTCACATTTTGGCTCTAGGGAACCTTTACTGTATCTATTTTTTTCCACTTTGCCCATTGTCCACAGAATCAAGTTAAGACACAGTGAGGGTTAAACAAAAACTGAAACAATTATATGGACTCACAGGGAGGAAAATCCTGAGACATCCAAACAGACTCTCCGTGCTTAGAAGAGTATCCTAGAAGAGAAGGCAGGCCTAACAAAAGTGCAAGATAATGGCAAGATAGAGATCAAAAAAGAATTTTAAAAGGGGGAGAGGGAGGATTTAATTAACCTTCCAGTCAGGGCTGAACTATAGAACTTTTAAACTGATTCTAGAATTCAATTATAATTCTATAATTATTTCCCTTTGAGAATGTGAAAGTCCATGAAATGTCAGGAAAATTTTTACAATTCAGATTATCATTGTTTTATATGATTAACAAGTATTAAGTGACTTGCCCAAACTAACACATATAGTAATGAATCTATTTATTTTACCTATGAAACTCCTACCAAATCTGAATTTCTTTGAATTGTGCATGAAATTTTTCTCAAGCAAATAGATGAAAAGAGAATAAGGAACTTGAAAGTAGACTAAAATGAAAGTGATTCAGTGACAGCTACAGGTATCATTAGATGAAAAAAAAGAGAAATCTGGAAAACAAACAATAAGAATAGAGTGATATAAAGAAGAAGATGAGAGAGTGGCTTAAAATTTTATTTTATGATAGATAAATATGATAAGGATTAAAAATGATCCAGTAGAAAAGCTTTTAAGAATATTTTGGAAAGAGTTGAGATATTTTAAAAGCAAGCAAGAACATCACAGAATAACATTCAATGATTGTTCCCTAAGTAGGCTCCTGAAAAGGATCTGTGTAGTAAAATACAATTGCTTGCAAGTTGTCATTTAGTTCAGAGCACTACTATCAAGAGTAAGGTAAATAGGTTTTCACATTGAGAATTACCATTGTAAAATACCTAAAAGATACTCAGTGACATGATTAATTTCTTGCTTGACAAAATAAATTTTATTTAACCCAGATCTTCTCTTTCTAGCTCATGTTTGCCTTAATGCTTTTTCCCCTTGTTAAGAACAAATAATTAAACTGGATCTGATGGCAGAAACTTCTCCAGTCATTAAAACTGAGATTACTAGCTTCATAGCTAATCTACAAGCTCTGTTTCCACTCCCTGAACAGCTAACGCCAATGACATATCCATTTGATTCTGTATATTGATGGCAATGCTTTATTTTTTTAAAGTAGACTAAAGTTCTTAATCAACATCACCATTTGTTTCTAGTCAAAGGGGAACCCTAATAAGAAAATTAGATGATGCATAAACATTCTGCTTTGATCTCTTTCATGATATGAGCTCACCGCAAAGTTTAAGATTTTTCTTGTGTTTGACTAGTATGGATATCACAGGACTATAGATTTAGAACTATAAGGAATCATTAAGAAAATTCTTAAGAAATCATTTGTGTCCGCTCCTTTATTTAAAATTCAAACCCATATCCTGTGGCTAGTGATTCAATGCCTCTTCTCTCACAGAACACTGATATGACTGTTGTCACATTGTATACAGATTTATCTTTCAGCACCCTGGCCAGTACTCTTTGTGCTTATAAATATCTGCAAATCTGATACATGTGTATCATTAGCAGGTAATCAATACTACTCCAGGCTGCAGATTGGTGACCTTTATCTGATTTATATCAGATTAATATTAATATTAATGGCATGGCAAGGTTAATTCAAGATGACATTTCAAAGAAAAAATGATCCTCTATTCTAATTTGCAATATATGTTGACCAATTGGATTTACTTTTTTTATTTTCAAGGAGGAATTAAATGGTAGTAGAAAAAAAGCCAGACTATTTTCTCTCTAAGTCATTTTCTTATAATAGCTGATAGAAAAAGAAGCTAGCATTTGGAAAGCTTAACACTATTCTGGGGAGGGGGTGGATTTGAGTTGTGAGACACAGTTAACCTAAAAAAAAGAGTAACTAAAGAGTAAAGAGTAAAAAAATACAGCAAAGAATTAATATTTCTTATAGCAAAGGAGTCTGTCAAATAATTCCTTCCTTCTTTGTTGAATATTTTAGCAAACTGAATTAAATGGAAGTTTGAGTCAGTTTAAGCCAATGTTTCTCAAAAGAGAAATCAAATCCAAAATGTTCAGATTAAAAAAAAGTTTCAAAAATATTCTGAAAAGAAGTAGCACTATCCTCAAAAGAAAAGTATGCTGCCTGACATTTGGTATGGTTGGATGGGCTCTGGAAACACTTTCCTTTTGTTTTAAGATGATTATTGCTATTAACAAAAACAACAGCAAATGACATTTATCTAGCACTTTATAGTATGGGAAATGTCTTAAATAAATTTTCATTTAGTTGAAAAGTTCTAGGCATTACAGTGTCTAGATATATTCCTTTGTATTGTCATTAATATGCTGTAAATTAATTTAATAGATATCTTTTATTTGGGTAGTGAGGTAACACAATTGATAGAGTCCTAGGCCCAAAGTCAGGAAGACTCATCTTCCTGAGTCCAAATTTGGTTTCAGACATTTATTAACTGTGTGACCTTGGCCAAATCATTTAACTGTATTTGTTTCAGTTCTACATCTATAAAATAAACTGGGGAAGAAAATGGTAAAGTAATCCAGTATCTCCGTCAAAAAAAAAAAAAAAAAACTTCAAACGAGGTCACGAAGAGTCATACACAATTGAAATGATGAACTACATTGTCTTGTTTAATTTTGTTATTTCCCCTAGTGATTAATACTACTCTGCACAAGAGGGATATATAACACATGTTTGCTGAAGTTGAGCTTAAAAGCATTAAGGATACATTGCAGAAAATGATCTTTGTAAAAATGCATTTATGCTAAAAACCCTAAAAGGTCTGGAGAAAAAAAAAATCAGTCAGAAAGGAAGAAAAGAAGATATAAAATTGCTCCTGTTGACACATACATGAGGCTTACTTAAAAAAATCCTAAGATGTAAATAAAGAAACTAATTAATATAATTAATATTTTAGTAAAGACATATAGGCTAGAAAATAAAACTATAAAAATCAGTAATAAAAAACTAAGAGATGATAATAGAAAAAGAAATGCTTTTCACAACAATCACAAAATACATAAAATGTTTTCAAGTCAATATAACATTCAATACTTTAATGTGTGTCATTACAAATTGTTCTTTAAAGAAATTTAAAACAGCACAAATAGCTAAAGAAATATTCAGGATTTGTGAATTATTCAGTGGTTTCAATTATGTCTGACTCTTTGTGACCTCAGTTGGAGTTTTCTTGACAAAGATACTTTGAATGATTTGACATTTCCTTTTCCAGCTCATTTTACAGAATAACTGAGGTAAACAGCTTTAAATGACATAGCTAGTAAATACCTTAGCCCAGATTTGAAACCAGATTTTCCTAATTCCAAGCCCAGTGCTCCATCCACTGTGCTTATTTTTGCCCAATTATTGACAAGCAGTCATTGGCAATATAATAAAAAATACTAATGTACTAAAATTGACTTACATGTTTAATGCTATACCAATCAACTCTCAAAGGAATACTTTACAACTCTAGATAAAATAATAAAAAAAAATTCACTTGAAAGGACAAAAAAGATCTAGAATACCAAAGGTAATAATGAAAAAAGTAGGAGCTCTGAGACTTCCAGGAAAGCCACAATCAAAGGGACAGCTCATAAAGTGAGCTATTAAGGAATATAAAGGGAGAAGGCTGAAATTGCCTAAGAGCAAGAAAACTCATTTTAAAATGTCAAAAACAAAAACATTAGACACAGTATTTACTGACCACAGTGTAATAAAAATTATCTTCAAAGAGCCCTTGAGAAAAGAATGAAAGAGTAATTAGAAATTAGTATAATCTAAAGAATTAGTGGTTCAAAGAACAAATTATGTAAACAATAGAGAATTTCAGTCAAAAAAAGCATCTTTTATTATAATAAAACAACACACCAAAAAATATGAGTTGTAGCTAAAGCAGTTCTGAAGCAAACTTTATATTTCCAAATGTTTTCATTAACAAATGAGAGAAAAAACCTAAATGAATGAATTGGATATACAATTCTTAAAAATTGAACAAGAAATCCAAAGTGTCCAACTAAATAACAGAGTAGAAATATTGAAAATGAAAGAAGAGATTCATAAAATTGAAGAAGACCTATATAGACCTGAAAAGATCTGGATAAATATAGCTTAATCTTAATTAATGAGAATAATGCATAGTGAATACTGTGAAATAGTTGCACTTTTCAAATTTCTATTATTCAGGTTATAATTATGAAGAATATGATAGTGGACTCTAGTTCAATGGAAATATACATTCCTAATTCAAACTAGGCAATGACTTAATAGGAATCATTATTCAAACACTAAAGTAAAATTAGGGATGATTTTTTTCTCTAAAAACTTAATAGAAAAATAGGTAGCTAACCTTTTTTTGAATATTCTTGTTTTAATTATCTAAATCACTTTTGATTAAAAAAAATACACATTAAAATAACTCTGGGGTACCACTACACACCTCTCAGATTGGCTAAGATGACAAGAAAAGATAATGATAAATGTAGGAGAGTATGTGAGAAAACTGGGACACTTAATACATTGTTGGTGGAGTTGTGAACTGTTCCAACCATTCTGGAAATTAATTTGGAACTATGCCCAAGGGGCTGTTGAACTATGCATATCCTTTAATCCAGTAGTGTCTCTACTGGGTCTGTAGCTCAAAGAGATCATGAAAAGGGAAAGGGATCCACATGTACAAAAAATGTTTGTGGCAGCCCTTTTTGTAGTGGCAAGGAATCAAAAACTGAGTAGATGCCCATCAGTTGGAGAATAGATGTTATGGGTATATGAATGTTATGAAATATTATTATTCTATAAGAAATGATCAGTAGGGGATTACAACATAGTACTTTCACCTTTTTTTCTGTTTGCTTGCTTTTTTATCATTTTTTTTCTTTTTGATCTGATTTTTCTTGTATAGCAAAATAAATGTGGATATAAGAATTGCACATATTTAAGATGTACTATATTACTTTCTTTCTAAGGGAGGGGATGGGAAAAAGAAGGGAGAAAAAATTGAGACACAAGGTTTTGTAAATATGAATGTTGAAAACTATCTCTGCTTATATTTTGAAAATAAAAAGATATTATTACATTTTTTAATATTTTCTTTTTTTTTCTATAAAAGCAATTTTAAATGTTCCATTAAAAAATTTGAATTCCAATTTTTTTCCCTTCTTCCCATGCCCACTCATTGAAAAAGCAAGCAATTTGACATAGGTTATACATATTCAGTCATAAAAACATATTCCATATTAGTCATGTTGTAAAAGAAAGTACAAACAAACAAACAAAAAACAAGAATAAGTCAAAGAAAGTATGCTTTGTTCTGCATTCAGACTTTATTAGTTCTTTCTCAGGAGGTGGATAGCAGTTTTCATCATAAATGCTTCAGAATTGCCTAAAATGATTATATAGCTGAAAATAGGTAAATCATACACAATTTATCATTGTACATATCATTGTACGATATTATCATTATTATGCATACTGTTCTACTGGTTCTACTTACTTCACTTTCCATTAGTCCATGTATGTCTTTTCAAGTTTTTCTGAAAGTATCCTGCTGTCATTTCTTATAGCACAATAGTCTTCTAAATTTGTGTTTTGACTTTTCGATAATAATTTTCTATGGTCAGGTTCTCTGTTGTTGTTGTTGTTGTTGTTGTTTGCTCATTTTTCCAGCCTATTTCCTGATTTATCTTTATGTTAAAGTTGGGCCCTGCTCCCAATGTAGAAGGAGTACTGGCCAAACTTCAGATTTTTTGTGCTGCTGCTTTTAGTGTTAGTTCTAGGAATCTAAGTTTTTAGTTCTTCTAAAGTTTTATGATATAAGAAGTGTGGTCATTATTATTCTAATTTGTGTTCTCATTGTTGAGTGATCACAACCATTCTTTTCTGTCATGAAACTCTGATATGAGTTCTTGTTCCCTGTAGTGCCTCCCCCTCCCAATTCTTAAGGTGCCAGTGCTCCTTCTCACTATCAAACTACAACCAGGAATTGGTATGAACAATGCAACAGTGTCCTTCACCAGTACCAGAAAAGGATACCTTGTAATCTTCTTCTTTCCAGTTATCCAAACCTACCCTACATTTCTGGGATGAGAACTCTAAAAGCCCTTGACAATACAATTGCACACCTCTACCCACCCATCCACCAATGATTTCAGATGCTTACTGGGTCAGAGCCTGAGCTGGTCTTTATTCCAACTTCAATGAGACATATTTTTCCTTCTGACCTTTTATGTTGTCTTGGACTAAAAAAATTTTCATCCTATTTTTTATTGTTTCTGCCACTCCAGAATTCATTGAGGCATTACGTTAAAATTATTTGGAAGGAAATTTGGGAGTGCTTAGAAAAGCCCCTACCTTTACACTGCCACCTTGGTTTCACCATCTGATCTAATTTTTTTAAATTTGTATCCAAAAAAGAACTTATAGCAATTTTGAAAAAGAAATAATGGAATTTATCAGAAACTATTTGTTTAATAATATGATAATTTGACTTTTTCCCCCTCCTTTGTATTTGTTTTTAAGTCTATAAAATGTGCTTTGGAGAGTTTGGTACAGCATTAAATAAGTAAACTATGAATGAAAAAAGAGTATATCCTTCCAATATCTTTCTATGAAACAAATATGATCTTGATATCTAAAACATAAAGCAAAGCAAAGAAAGAAAATTACATACCAATGACCCTAATAACTAGTAAAGCAAAATAAATTAAATATTAGTAAGTAAGCTGCAGCATATATACTATGACCAGATTAGATTTATTCCAAGAATCCAGAGTTGGTTCAATGCAAAGAAGATTTCGAATGTTATACCATGACAAAATAACAAAAAGCTATGATTGAATAAATAAATACAGAAAAAGAAAAGGCTTTTTACAATGTTCAGGTATTGGAATACCAAAGAAAGCAATATACCATCCACATTTTCAGAGTTCACAGTTAAGCATATTCAAAGAAAGTCAGCCCTAACATTAAGAGGTATTGGAAAAGGCTTCTTGTGTAATATGGAATTTTTAGGTAGTATTTAATAGAAGTCAGTGAAAGCAGTAGATAGAATGAAGAAAGCACATTCCAGGAATGGAGTACAGTCAGAAAAAATGTCTTAAGTCAAGGGGTGGAATATCTTCTTGAAGGGACAGCAAGGAATCCAATGTCATTGGACATTGGACACTGGAAGAATACATGGCAGAGAGTAAGTTGCCTATGTACTAGGGAGGGACCCAAAGAAAGGCAATGACACAAAAAAGACATCCCTGATCTAAAGCTAATGAGAGAAAAGGAGAAAGAAAATGAGAAAACTACATATAAACAAGATATATACAATATGAGTTAGATAATAATTAATAGTTAGAAAGCATTCCAACTCAAGGAAAAGCAAAAGCTTCTTCTAGAAGGTGAGATTTTACCTGAGAGATCAAAGAGCAAAAATATTTACAGTAGCTATTTTCATGATAACCAAAAAATGGAAACTAAGAGGCTGACCTCCTATTAGTGAAAAGCTAAAGAAGTGATGGTACATTAATATAATATTAGTAGGTCATAAGAAATTTTGACATCCAGTTTCAGAGAAATCTAGACAGATTTTTTTGAATTCATAAGAATTAAAACCATTCACATAATGATAAGATCTAGAGAAAAACAATTTTGACTTTAGAACTTCAAAAATATGAAAATAAAACATCCTCATCTCCTGAGAAAGAGGTGATAAATTAAAAATGCAGGAGACATATTTTTGGATATGGCCAATGTAGGAATTTGTTTTCCCTGTATATGCAGCTATATTGCTCAATTTGGGGTAGAAATAGAGTGGCAGGGGAAAGTTTAAATTTTTTAAAGGTTGTTAATTTTTTTAAAAGATTAACCTTTTTGGAAAAAATTCAATGACCACTATTACCTTTAAGATAACATAAAAACTTTTCTCCTGTCATTTAATGCCCTTCTTAGTCTTTTCTTTCTAAATTTCTTTCACATTATTCCTTATCATATATTATACATTAATGACAAAATAATCTACTCTATATTCTCCCTACATGACATACTTTCTCCCTCCTCCCAACACAAGCTCCCCTTCCCCTCTTACCTTCAACTCATAGAATCCCTATCTTCCTTCAAGTTCCTAAAACAAGCCTCTCTTGATCCCCACAATTTTTGATGCCCTTCCTGAAATTACCTTTATTTAAGTTGTACTAACTTATCTCTGAATATATTTCCCACATTGGACATGCCCAAAAATACATGTCTCTTCCAGGAGGAAAGTAAAATAATTTTCATTCTTTTGTATTCACATTTTATCATTGTATAAATCAGAGTGCTAAAGTCTTTCAAAGTTGTTTTGCTCTACATCTAACCATTATGTAGATTTTTAAATTCTGTTCAATTCAAAGATGTGTACTAGTTTTCTTGAATATTTAATAATATATTTCTCTATAATGATCTTACACATTTCTGTCCCAAAGAGATAAGGAAACTTTTTTTAGTCTTTGTATAATAACCTAGTGCCTAGCACACACTAGATGCTTAATGTTTTTTGAGAGAATGGTTAATTGATTTTTTTTGTCTGAAAATAAGCATGAACAGGCAAGTTTAAAAGGAAATCATCTCAACTGTGACCATGTATTTTAAAAATCTGCTATTTATACTGCTTTTTAAAGTTTGCAAAGTACTTTGTACATTCTGTCTTTATAGTAACTCAATATGGTAGACACTATATATATTATTATCTTTATGCAAATGAGAAAGCTGAGGCTTAAAGAGGTGATATTTTTTACATTTGCCATATAATAACTGTCAAAGGTTAAGATTTGAATCCAAATCTTCCTGACTCAGCGCCTTTCCTCCCCTCCCCTTCCCACCCCATTCCACATTATCTTCCATTCAAATAAGCTCTGGATTGCACTTGACCACAGCTTTAGTCACTGCTCACTTCAATCCTGGTGTATACCCTATGTAATGGTCTCTGTTAATCACAGATTGACACAGACACCAGTAATGACCACACACACTTCTTCCACTTCCACTGACAACATAAGGAGATCCAGAACCAAACAGCAATGACTTCCTTCCAGCTTTAACCCATCTCCTGTTTTCCACTAATTCTCAGTCTATGTTTTCAAACCACAAAGTGCTTCAAACTTAGGCTCATGCTTTCTATTTTCATGTGAAAAAGGCACATGGATGCACCCATAAATAAGCTCAGCACCTCTTCTCATACCCAACACTCAGACTTTCAGCCCCCTCATAAGTCACATACACTGGGCCCTACCAAATGTCCCTAAATGCCTGTAACATTGCAGTTATTTTCTAAATATCAGAAGTGAAGAGGAAGTCTCCAAAGGGGCAACATCTGTATGTGAATTCTTCTCAGCCCTACAACCTTTGAATATTCTGACACCATGCCCTCAATGAATCTTTATTCCCTACTTTATTCCCTGACAGCTTCCACTGGCACATGGTCACAGAACTCCCTGCACATTCTTCAGACACTGGACTTAAAAGTTACATTTCTCTGCTCTTTATGATTCATTGCTGGGGGTTCTCTCTAGCAAATTTTGGTCTCAATTTTTTATTTGCTTAATTAAATGTTTTGTTTACTGTTTATGAACTGGGTCTTTTTGGATATTCCTGGAAGGGAAGTCTTTCTAAGTCAAAATGATTGACTTTGTCGTGTGAACTGGCAAATTTAAAGGGAGGTCAACTCTGCTTTGAGCTGTTGCTTTGAACCAGACTGAAAGATGAGCAAAATCATTTTTGAGTTGCCTCTTCCAAATTAGACTTTTCTAGTTTGGTTTCATTTTTCTTTTGGATTTCCAAAATTAGTAGTCAAGATATAGCATTGCCTTTAATAGATGTAAGTAAAAAAGAGGATTACAGATAAATCAGAGAAATTGTGATTATTGCAAATATAGATTCAATCTAGAATTAGGACATAATAAATGAACTTTGCCAGTGAATAATTAGATATTATTATTGCAATCATGAGATGGCCCCAGAATAATGATTAGATAACCCGTAATTGCCAACATGCTCCTTCTGAATCCATGGCTTGAGTTTTGAAAATTTTTTAAATCATTCTTTATTCCATACTAATGCACTATAGATTTTGTTATTACTTATTGAATTAGGAATGAGAATTTTGGCTAATTTAAAAGAGTCCTCTCTATTCAAATTCAAATCTAGCTGTTTAAGAGTGTATAGGATAAACTTTCAAGATTTCACAGTTTAGCTTTAGAGATTCTGTTTGTTCTATTTGGTCTGTCTTATATCACTAAAGGAATGGTGAGGAAACCTATGCTTCCATCTGGGATCAGAAGCTTAAAAGGTCAATTTTTCTTCCAAGCATTCAACATGTTGAGAAAACTTGTGATTTGATAAATTCCTGGAAAGAGATTAGGAGAGAATGAAAGGAGCATAGTCTGTTCCTCATTTTATTTTCCTGACACAAAATTTGATGTATTGAATGATTAAGCACACTCACTGTATTTATACATATATATACAATTAACGAGTGACAAAATACATGCATATAAACATATATATACTTAAAATACTTGATTGATGAAATTCATCCATATTTACACACATATATGAATTTTTAGAAAAGTATTTAAACTATATTACATCAAATTAATGGTACAAACAAAATTTTTAATTCTTCACTGCTTGTTTTAGTTTTATATTGTAATTCTACTTACATCCAGTCTACTTTTACCTCTTTTTAATTTATACACATTGTTCTGTCCTCCAGAGAACAAAGTGACCAAGTCTAATCTCCCTTCCATATAAGTCTTTCAAATACTTGAAGACAAATTGTCTTATGTACCATTCTTCTTCCCACCATTCCCCTCCCCAGCCTTCTCTTCTTCATATTAAACAAACCCTAGTGCCTTCATTCAATGCTAAAATCGAGTCCATGAACACCACCCTTTTCATTATTCTAGTTAATATCTTACATGCAGCATACATTGTAAGCAACAGTCCCAAGTACATTAGCCAGAAACAAATTAAAATGTAACTGGGAAATACTTTTAAAATTAATAAAATATAATAGAACATAAAAAGTTAATATATGATTTTCTAAATCAATAAACAAAGGCAGACAAGGATCCTTTTTTTTTAGTGGCTCCCATTTCTAATTAGTCTGACAATCCTCATTGCACAGCCTTCCCTCATTTGAATCCAATTCACTTCCATGTCATGGCTTCATTTCCCTGATGTCATGGTCTTCCAGAAAGAAGGACAAACAACAGCTTAGCAATGCATTTTCTAAACCACGGTGTTCAGAGAAAGACAATTTTCTAAATATGGTCTGACCAGGACAGAGGAGGACCAGGTCTGCCTTTCTTAATGTAGCCCCAAATTGCATTATGGATTTGATATCACACAATGACACATATTGAGTTTACTGATTACTACAATCTACCTATACTTCTCTAGATGAACTGAACTATGCTTTGACAATCTTATGCTCATGATTTATTAAACTCAGAGTAAGCCTCTTATGGTTTATCTCGATTTAGTTTCACCTTATTAAGTTCAATTTTCTAGTCTCTCTCCCTCATTCTCTCTCTAGATAGATAGATATAGATAGGTAGATAGATAATAAATATAGATAAATGTATATATAGATATATGTCTAAATATACATCACTCAGCTTTCCCTTAGCTTTGTGACATCTGCAAATTTGATAAATGTCATGTATGTCTTTATCCAAATCATACACAAAAATGTTAAATAACATAAGGTCAAACACAAATCCTTGGGGCATTCCCCTAGAGATCTCTTTCCAAGTTGATTTGGGGTCATTAAGGAATACTGATTCCAGCCATTCAGTCAGATATAAGACCTTTTATTGCACTATTAGTCTACATTGCTCCATATTTTCCTCAACAACATAAAAATATTTTGTCAAACCCTTAGCTAAAATACAAGTAAACTATAGTCAGGGTATTTCTTTGCTATACCAGTTTAGTAACCCTATTTTTAAAAGTTTAGTCCAACATGATATGTTCCTCATGAAGCCAAATTGGTTCCTTGTGATCCTTATGTAGAGTTACACAAATCATAGTTTAAATAGTACCATTCATAGTTTACATAATATTTCTTTTCTTTTTTAAAAATCAGATCTTGCCTTTTCCTAATCCTCTGGTACCTCTGCTGTTCTCTGTGATTTTTGTAATATTACTCACTGGTTTATTCAGCAGTTTCATCGGACCCACATACCCAAGAAAGAAGTTCATCTGGGTCAAATTAATTCATCAAGGATAGTTTGGTGGCATTTTACCATCTCATTATTTGGAGAATCAATTCCCTAAGTCATCTACCATTCTTCTAAATAGGGAAAATAAAAGAAAATTAACCTTTCACCAACCCTAAGTATTATTTTCTTATCCATGCTGAATAGTGATTCTATTTCTCCTTTTATCCTCTATATTCTGATATATTTTTTTAAAAATAAAAATAAAAAACCCAAACCCCCTTTTTGGTATCCTTAGCAGATTCATTGACCTAAGAGCATACTGACATTATTATAGAAAGGTGGACAGTTTTATATTCATCTTTACAACTCCCATTTTGTAGCTGCTAATTATGTCTCACTGTTTCTCCCCTTAGCCTCTCATTGACCTAGGATTTTCTTTGCAACTTCTAATCCAATCCACATTGACCCCCCCCCTATATTTTTGCTGCTTGGCTCTGCCTCCATAGTTGGCATCCACCAAAGCTCTGCCAGCCTGTGAGGATTACTAATGTTCTCCATAATTATTATCTCTCAAGCTCTTTCCCTTTTCTTTTTTCTTCTTCCCTTCTTTTCTCTTGTTCTGCTGTCTCAGAAAATTCATTCATCTTTTAAGGTGAGACTATCTATGTCAGGGCTCACTTTTCTGTACAGTTGACTATCTGTGCTCATTACATTTATTTATAATTGCTTTGAGATTTGAAAAATATTTTAACGTGATTATTTCATTTGATCCTCACAATTATGAGCTCAGTACAATTATTATTCCTATTTTACAGATGAGGAAATTGAGCCTGAGAAGTTAAGTGATTTGCCTAGAGTCATACAGCTAACAAGTATCTAAACAGGGATTTAAACTCAGGCCCTTCTGATTCCTCTTCTAGCTGTCTATTCTCAATATCACATGACCCCCATTTTCAGTTCTGTGGTTAAACTACCTTATAGACTCACTTAGACAACAAGAGAGACTTTTAAGGCTCTCCTGATTTGTCCTTCTCAGTGAAAAAGCCCTAGCCTCTTAGGTAAATTAGCACAATTGAATTCCATTCACCTCTTTATCACTTAAGGATGTAGATTGTGTGCTCCAATTCTGCACTTATGCCAAGGGAGGCTAGGATTAAACATTTGGTCCCTTTTCCACTTGCCTTTCAATCCCTGTCATGTCCCCTTGCTGACTCTTTTGCTCAGCTCCCTTCCTATCTTCCAGTATACTAATCCATGTTCATT
The DNA here is from genome assembly GCF_048593235.1 of Sminthopsis crassicaudata. Lineage (NCBI taxonomy): Eukaryota > Metazoa > Chordata > Mammalia > Dasyuromorphia > Dasyuridae > Sminthopsis > Sminthopsis crassicaudata. The sequence continues at coordinate 58,195,591 of NC_133620.1, read as the reverse complement.
AAATTGCCTTAAATTTCTAATAATTCCCAAGAAGATCCTAAAAATAAAAATGCTGGGTTGATGAGTAAGAGTATGGCCAAAAAAAAAAAAAGAATGATGCCCTCTGCTGATATTTCTGCCATCATGATGAAGTCTAAGTATGTGTATTCTAATACAAGAATTTATTTATTGGATATCTATTCTGCTAGAAAGAAATATGATACTACTTTTATACCTCAGAAGCAAAGTTTTTATAAGTGAAACAATTAGAAGAAATTAAAATGTTAAATATAATCCAGTACCAAAATAAATATTTTGGGTGTACAGTAAGATGAAAAATCAGTGTTGGTTGAAATACATGATGGTGTGGTTAGGTGAGGTGCTTCATGAAGAAGGTAGAATGATAAATAACGTTAAGGACAATTAGATTTTGCTAGTAGAGAGGAATACATGTTTCAAAGTGGGAATAAATACAATAAATCAGAGATAGAGTAAAGAAACTGGCCTTGATAAAAAAGAGAATACATGTAGAATAATAATGGGAGATAAAGCTAGATAAATAAGATTGGATCAGATTATGGATTAATACATTCCATTCATTTCAACAAACATTTAAATACCTACTGCATACAATACACTGTTCTCAATGCTGAAGACATAAAGAAAAAAAAAAATACAACAATCCATTCTCCCTATTGGAGAGAATTTAACAGCTACCAAAATACATGTACAACAAGGAAAACTAAGGAGAAAAAGTACTAACAAGTAGGGGAGGGAACAGTTCGAGGAAGACACATATTATTAGAAGTGTATTAGGGTTTTATGGCCATTAAGATATGTTTTAAGTATACTGTATTAATATGATATTTTCAGAATATTTTTACTTTTTTTGAAACAATAAGGCAATATCTGGTAAGTTATCTTTCTTATATCCAGGAAGCAAATTACACAATTTTCAATTTCTGACCTAGACATCTTAAATTAAAAATACAACTTTAAAAGAGACGTAATAAATATAATATTATATATAATAATAAATAAAAAGACACAATTTAAAGTCATTTTGTATTAATGGGCTGTGTTTTTAAAATAGCCACTTAGCAATATATTTGAAGCTCATCAGCTTTTCTTATAGCTTTTTGATTTCAAAAGCTTTGATTTGATATTCAAAATATTACTTTTATAAAGTCTTAACACCTTTCACTATTTATGAGAAGCACCAGCATTTCATCTATTTTCTTTCCCTTTCCTGTTCTTTGTCCAAGAAAACTAATTGTACTTCTTTAAAGCAAAGTGACATTTTTGTGATACTGGTTTATTTTTTTAAATTTTAATTACTTAAAACAATCAAACACTGAGGCTAATGAGAAACATATGTAGGGCTCCAACCTTTCTGGAAATGAATGTGAAATGACGTTCTAATCAGCGCTGGGTCAGATTTCCTGGTCTGTTTCTACACGTGCTAAATTGGAGTGCATGAGAGGGCAAGTGTAGGTGTGTATGTATGAATGTGAGCATGTGTGTGTGTGTGTGTGTGTGTGTGTGTGTGTGTGTGTGTGTGTGTGTGTGTGTTTGTGAAAGGGCTGTTTCTCCTGCAGCTGACAGCCGCCTAAAGAAGCAATCTCTAACATGTAGCAGGACACACTCCAGGATATTAACACTCCAACCTTTCCAAGAGCCTCTGTTCACACTATGTCCAGAGTAAACACCATGAAAGAAGGAACCCCAAGCTGCTAAAAAACGCAAGGAAAGCAACAAGGAGAAACAGACCTCCAAATGGGCTGGAAAATCATTCAAGAACAGCTGCCCATTTGTTCCTGAGTGCCCCCAGAGCAAGAGGGTAAACAAATCTCAGTGCCTGTTAGATTTATAGGCAAATAATCACTATCTACTTCATGCAGATGAGTGAAGGGTAATTTTATGTAAACCACAATAAGTGAATTCAAATAGTATGAACTAAGACTGCCCAGTAAGCGCTGTAAGTTCAAGGACGACGGGAAATGGTATTTTCTGTGTGAGGTATAACACCATCCTGGGAAATTCACTAAGGAGCCAAAAACCATAGGAGAATTTTATAAACGTACTGGTGTGAAACACAGGTCTGTTCCCTTTAGGACCTATTCAATGACTTCATATCTGCAACTAATGGCTTATTAGCCTATTGGAGGCTTCACATTGCAGAGTGCCCAGTCTACCATGTTCAAAATCTCAATGGCAAATAAAACACTGATTAATCTAATCTCTCCTCCCTGACAACACAGACCAGTGTTCTGAGGATGCAAGTGCTCATGCTGACAAAGCTTAGATTTTAATGGGACAAAATCTCAGAACTACATGCCTGACGAAGCAAATTACTAGTTTGTAAGATTTTCTCAGGAGGAAGAGTTACATTTTTCCAAGTTTAAAAACTCCTTAGACTTTGTTGATTTTCAATTTGGATGTGAATTCAAGACTTTTGAGGTTCAAATTTCATTTACTCTTCATGAAATGTGGTTTCCTGAAACAAAGATTTTAAAAGCCTTTTAAAGGATTATATAAAATACCTATAAATAGATTCATTAAACCATAGGCATCAATTTGCTAATAACAAACAATATTTTGATGAGGTAGGTGTCAAGGAATCTGACATTTGTGGGTTCTATTTTAAAAATACATTATATTAAACATTTGTGGGAGAAAGAGTTCTTGGAACAATATGGTCTTAGGACTTGGTAAAACTATAATTTTGGAAAGCTGGTTTTACTGAATTCAAAGCTCCAGTGGCTTCATATGGTTCAACTTGACAACAACCTTTCTCATAAATCAAAACAAAACAAATAATTCTCTGACAAGTAAAAACCACAGAATAGGAAAAAAATGAATGTACACGAGAGTGAAAGTGGGTGGGAAATAAGGACAATCAGCAAAACAGTCTTTTAAAGACTGTTTTCATTATTTAAAAATAATATTTCCCATAGTGGATAGATGGCTGGCCTGGGAGCCAGGAAGATGTGCATGTAAGTATTGTTTTCTCACATATTCTCACTGTATATCTACCACTTGCCCTCTTCATTGCCTCAGGTACTTCTCAGATTTGGTGACTTACAAATGAGTTTCTGAATCACATTGGTAGGAGAAATTTGAACACCAGAGACATATGAGTCTAAAGATCATAAGTCTAAAAAATTTAGGGAAGATGTAATAGCTGTATTTAATTATCTAAAGATCTAACATATGAAAAAGCAACTAAACTTGTTTTGTTTAGCCCCAGAAGACAAATCTAGGAGCAATGGATAGAAGATGAGAAGAGATATATCTAGAATTGAGGTCACGAAAAATTTCCAAATAATTAAGAGTTATCCAAAGGGGGTTTAATAGACAGCATTGTGGATCGAGCACCAGACCTGAAGTCAAGGAGACTTGTTTTCCTGAGTTCAAAGCTGGCCTCAGATACTTACTAGCTGTGTGGTCCTGAGCAGGTCAATTAACTGTCTCAGTTTCCTCATCTGTAAAATGAGCTGATAAAAGGAAATAGCAAACAACTCCAATATTTTTGCCAAGATATCCCAAATGGGTCACAAAGAGTCAGATGGACCAAAATAACAGAATAACAACAAAGTAGAATGGGCTGGAGAGAGAGTTGATTCCCTCTAATTGAAGGGCTTAGTAGATAGTGTATATCTACTTTCTGGGGGTCTTGTGAAAGGAATTCTTGGATAGCTTTAGGATGGATTCAATGGCCTCTGAAGTACCTAACAACTCTAAGGTTCTATTAGCTTAATGCTGAGTGCCATAAGCATATATCCATTGTAGGCAAATCTGTCATGAAGGGATATTTTTCATGACCGTTAGTAATATAAAGGCAACTATCTTTGTCAAATGCACTATTGGGTCTCTCCAAAGAAACTCTTTTCATGTTGTTGCAACTTCCTTATCTGTTTTTGTCTTTTATATTAAGATTGCCAATTTTGATAAGACTCAATTCCTCTGGGGATATGTCAGCTCACTGACAAATGAAGCCAATGGGATTAGTCATTCCAAACTTAACTTATTTGATTGCTGCAAAGTTAATAGACTAATCAAATAAGGGAAATCTGCAGAAACAGATTACCAGATTTCACCCAACAATTGACAAAGCCTCTCATTCTAAGTTGATAGCCAATATAGAAAAGAACTAGATTTCAGCACAATCAGTTAAAGTCAGAATTGGTTGAATTAGCTGAAAGGACAGAAAAAACATTGATGTTTCAATGTCACCTTGGAGGGAGACCTCAGGTACAGTACCTCAGAAATCTGTGCAAGGCCCTATTCTAATTAATGTTTTCATCACTGACTTAAATGAAGATATAGATGCATATCAAGTTTTCTAATGACACAAAACTAAGATGGATAGCTATAACATTGAAACACAGTGTCACAATCCAAAATTAGCTCAAAAGTTTAGAATGCTAGACCAAATTAATAACAATGTAATGAGATTTCTATATTTGATATTTTTTAAAATTAGCTTTAAGTTTTAAAATCAGAATTAACTAGTAAGCAATTCATTTTGCAAGGAACTGGGTTTGTGAGTTTTTTAAGTAGAATGCAAGCTCAATACTGGTCAATGGCATAATGTGGATGTCAAAAAAAACCCTATGGAATTTTAGGCTTCATTAACAGTGGCATAACATACAGGACTGGTAAGGTGATATTCTCACTGTGGTTTGCCCTGATTAAAATTCATCTAGAGAGAATTAGAATTCACCTAGTGTGTTCAGTTCTGGGTGCCTCATTTTGGGAAGTGCATTGACAAACTGGAGCTTTTCCAGAGAAGGTTCACCAAAAAGTTCATTTCCTTCAAAGATAAGTTGAATGGATTGGGGGGCTTGGTATAGAAAAGAGAAGATTTGGAACACAAAAAGGAAGGATAGAGAGAGGAAGGGAAAGAGAGAGGGAAGGAGGAAAGGTGAAAGAAAAAGGGAAGGAAGGAAGAAAGAAAAAAGGAAGAAAAGGGGGGAAAGGATAGAAGGAAAGAAAGAAAAAGAGAGAGATCTGTAACAGATTTGATTACCAAGAATCCCCAACTTCTATATCATGCTTCGGTGCCAGATGTGATTTCTTGTATCTTTTTCTATTTCTTCTCTCTGTCAGGGTTATCTGACATTTATTTTTATGACAATATTGCTTTTTCTTCTGATACTAGGCCTGGAATCAGAAAGAATTGAGTTCAAATTTAGCTTCAGGTACTTACTAGTTCCTCAACAATAAAGTTGGAATACTAATAGTATCTACTTTTCAAGTTTTCATGAGGATCAAATGAGGGAATATTTATAAAGTGTTTAGCAAAGTACCTGGCACATGGTAGATACTATATAAATGATAGCTATTATGATTATTATTACTAATCTTCAACTAGATGCTCTACACTTGTTTCCTCCATCTTTAGTTAATGTATTTCTTATTAATAGAGGGATGCTCAAACCTTGGGACTAATTTTGCTGGCCACACTTTTACTTGAAGGACAGAAAGAAAAGACACAAGATAAAAGGTTGAAAGTTCTATTCTATTTGTTGTTGCTTTTCTTCCCTGTCCCCATTGATTTGTGTAGCAGAAGCAAAGGATTTGGGGGAAAGGGAAATCATTGTACCACAATGCTCCTATGAAAGTTTCTTTAGTAGATCCTCCGAAATAGGTTCTGGGGATAGAGGATATACATAATTTTAACTCTAAAGATTCTTATAGACCAAGGGTTCTTGACTTGAGATCTATGAACTATTTTTAAAAAATATTTTATTTTATTTTATGCATTTAAAAACATCTTGAGAAGGAATTTAGAGACTTCATTGGAATGCTAAAGGGGTCTAGGGCACAAAAAATATTATGAATCCGATCTTGTGCAATGGATTGGAATCATCCTCACACAACAGAAAATTAAAAGAAAAATAATGCTTGTTTGGAGCCAACTCTATTTTGTTTGTTTGTTTGTTTGTTTGTTTTTGTCAAGGTCATTAACTACATATGGTGGCTCCTAGCTTTGGCTATTAACTAAGAAAACAAAAGAGTTCCTTGCAAAATTAATTGCTTTCTAGTCATTTCTCCTCCATTAATTATAGCCCTGCCATTATCAGGAAGAGTCCTTTAATTGTAGGGGCCACAGATAGTGGGGAACCCCAGGTGAGGTATAAGACTCTTTAGTCCAGTAAAAGGAACCCTGCTGACAGTTTCTCTTTCTTCTCCCTATCCCCACTAAGGGATCTCATCCTTTCTGAGAAGTCAGGGGGTGGTGATAACCTGTGTTGTAATTAAACCAGAGTTATACCAAGTGGCAAAGAGTCATCTACATAGAATAGTAAGTTGTTTATGTAGTCCCACATGTGCAATATACAGTTAATGCAAGCATAGTGTACTATGGTTATGTAAGGGCATTAGGGTATATAAAGTTGAGAGAATTTAGAATAAACAGACTCCATATTCAACCATCCACATGAGTAGCACCTCTTCACTCCTAAGATCAAGGATTTGGACTGATACCAAGATCCTCCAGAGAGCTACTGTGGACATTACATTTAGTCACTGGGCCTAAGCAGAAGTGAAATTGCCAAGGAATAAGATTTTAAAAATGAAAACCAAAAAAGATAAACTCTTTGAGCATTATCTAGAAAATATATACCAGCACAGAAATATCCAGAAGAAACTATAAGCCAAGCAGAAATCATGACATAAGCAAAGGGATGCCCCCCCAAAAAAGAAGGAGCAATATGATGACATTGCCAGAAGACAGCAGAAGACTTATATTGTCAGAAGTATGAGTTAAACCGGCCATATAGATTCCTTACAAATATGCTCCCCCATGTGTGAGAATTATGGATAGCTATTTTCCCTATTGATAGTGAGTGTATTTGAAGGAGAATATGCTCTGATTTTAGTGGAGGATACATTTCATGTTTCCTTTTCTTATTATGTTATTGTATTAAATACTTTTGCTTTGAGCAGATTGTGTCCCAATTATTGGAAATCATGGAATAGTTATTGTTAATGGTCACTAAGTACATAGAGCCAGAATAGATTGGACAATGATATTTGTCAGCAAGTGTACCCTCTGATTGATAAATTAATATCCAGTGTTTTTCTAGTTCCTCCCCCTTATCTTTTATCTATCATGCTTCCTTTGGATAAAAAATATTCCTCCACAGTTTTATTCCAGTTACATATCTCATTTCCACCAGCTCTCAATGATACTTATGAGGTTAAAAATCCCACTTTGGGGATGATCATTTATTGGGGAATGACTGAACGAGTTATACTATATGATTATAATGGAATCTTAATGTGCTATTAAAATGATGATCAGATTATTTCCAAAAATCCTAGGAAGACTCATATGAATTGATAAGAGAATAAAGTGAGCAGAACTAGAACATTGTACACAGTAACTGTAACAACAGAACTGTTTGATGAACAACTGTGAATGCCTTAGCTATTTTAAACAACACAATGATCCAAGGCAATCCCAAATAACTCATGATGAAAAATTCTATGTGCTTCCAAAAAAAGAATGATGGTTTCTGGAGACAGACTGAAATATACTTTATCTTTCTTTCTTCCAAGGTTCTTGTGAGAAAAACTATGATTATTTTATCCCAGCAAAATGATTTCTACTTGTAGAAATGAAGAAAGGCAATTGTAGAGAGTGGGTGTAGAGTCATGACACTAGGATTTTAATCCCAACCTAGACATTTACTAGCCATATGACCTTGGGATATTAACTTTCTCTCTCTGGAGCTAACTATTCTTGTTGTTAAAAGAAGAAGTTGGACTAAAGTGATCTTCAATGTCCTTTCTAACCTTGTAATCCATGATAAATGATGCACATAATCCTCAAGGAGCAAATAATTTAGTACTTGATTCTAATGGACAGCTCTTTCAACAGCCAAGGTCAATGTCAACTGTCACTAAGTCTCTTCCAGCTTTAAAATTCTATAATTCTCTAACTTGCTGCTACAAAGCCACTGTCATTCTCAGTTGGTACTGTTCTAAAATGGAGAACTTTGGCAATCAGCGTGCTCCCTCTAGCTACAAATTCACTGAATATTTCATACCCTGAAATGAAATTTTCTGACAGCTTGATAGAGATGAGCCAATAAGTTGGATAAAAATTATTCACCATATAAGAACATGCTAGAAGGTAAGAAGCATAGCTGAAAGTATCATGGCACATATATATACACACATAGTTACCACATACATATAACATGTGTCCTTATATATTCCCACATGTAGGATTGATGAATATGGTTGGAAAAAATTAATGAAACAATGTGATATGGTTAGAGATGAAGCTAACATAACATTGGGCTTCATATTAAAGGTATATTTGGAGTGAAGGAGATAAAAGTTTCATTATACTCTATTCTGGTTACACCACATCTGAAATTTTTAAAGGAGAGATCATTGACAGATGGGAATGAGTAGATGCAATTTATAGCTTGATCTAAGGAAACATTTCCTAAGAATTAGATCTGTCCAAAAGTTGAATAGGCTACCTTTGGAAGTGATGGGTCTCCTTTGGTGGAAGTCTTCAAACAAAGGCTTCACGAACTACTTCCGATTATTTTTAAGTAGATTCTTATCCAGGTACTGTTTAGAATAGATGTCTGTGGAGATTCTTTTTAACTGTAAATTTTTTGTATTACGGATTCTAATCACTTCCATGTCCTTCTTTGTCTTATCTTCCTTATACATCATTGCCAAATTTGTTTTCCTAATAAGTAGATCTAATCACATTTCTAATTACAAAAAAAAAATCTATAGTTTCCCATAGTTTAACAAATAAATTTCAAACTACTATTCTAGAATTCATGACTCTCTGTAGCCTTGCTTCAACCTACCTTTTTCATTCTCATCTTGCTATTCCTCTCATTCACATGTCATCCATTCCAACTAACTGTGCTATTTAGCACTTGTGACTTTTTGATCAAAGTACTGAGAATGCTAAAGTCTGCCAGTTGAAGTTGTTTTTCCTTTAAACCCAGCTCAAATATCATCTTGTCTCCTGTTATCTCTCCTGCTAACTTTTATTGTATCTCTTTGTTAGGAAATTCATTTTATTAATAATATTATTATTACAATATTATAATTAATACTAATACCCAGCCTCAAAGGCAGAGATTTATGTGTTACATGTCTTTGTGTCTTCGTTGATCCCTCAGGAAGTGATTTGCACATAGTAGGAACTCAATATCTGTCTAACTGAAAGGAAACATATTTCAACAACAACATCATGATTAAATACATTTGAGTAAGTTACATTGGATTGTCATATCTCACTGGACTCTCAGAGCACAATTTGGGCCCCAAGTAGACCTGAGAAAGGAGAAAGGTAAAAAGATTGAATGCCCGTTGTCTTAGTGAGACCTTCTCCCTCTTCAGCCTGAGCTTACTGGGAGTGTGGTGATGTCATAGTTGTTGGCCTCTGTCATGCTAGCTGTAAACAGGGGAGGGGGAGGTCATCAGGGTGGAGATTTCTTTGAAATGCCTTTTCAACTGAAGACTCCTTTGCAGTAAGATGTGCAATGTGAGCTCGGGTTAACTTGAAAGGTGGAAAGATGACTGCATTAATAGGCAGTGGAAGTGGGCTCTTTGGGCCCCAGTGGCCCTTTGATGACATCCCAAAGGCCGTAACCAGGTAAGGCAGGGTGGTGAGAAAGAAGGCTGTTGGCATTGAAAGACCCTGAGTGTGTTAGAAGGACTGGCTCTTACATTATCTTAAGCCTCAGATACTCCTCAGACGTGTGTGGTTTTCACCCAGCAGAATGTAAACTTTGAGGTAGAGATTCTTCCATTTTTGTCGTCGTATCCAAGCACTGAACACACCGGCTGACACATGGCAGGCTCCTAGGGGATACTTGTTGAATTGAAGTGAATTGAATTTCTCTTTAAATCCAAGTAACTGTCCCATGAGAAAATAATGATTTGGGGAAAAAAATCAACAAACCCTTTTATTAGGAGTTACTTAAAACATCACATACACACATACACATACATACACACACACAGACATGTCTATGTCTATACCAAAAGAACTTAATTTCACCTCACTAGACATAACAGCAAGTTGTTTTTTCTTGAATGGTACATACCTTTTGTGTTTTGTGACACTGTCAAATCTTCACTTTCCAATCACCTAATTGCCTCAATTTTCTCATAGTATATCTCTAGATGCTGTGGTGCCACAGTGCATAAAGAACAAGACTTCTTGCTGAGATCAAATCCAGCTCTAGATACTTAGTATCTATGTGACATTGGACATGTCATTCTGCCTCAGTTTCCTCATCTATAAAATGATCTGGAGAAGGAAATAGCAAAACACTATAGTATCTCTGTCAAGAAAACCTCACGTGCCTCAGACACAACTGAGACAGCAACAATATAACATTTCTAAATGGATCTCTAAATATTTCCAATCTCTGACCCTGGGAGAATATCTTGTCATGGCTTTTCCTACCTACTGCTCACATTTTCCCCACTACATTAACTTTCTTGCTGCCTTTTGTATTTTAGTCTTTCCTTCCCATATGTTTAGTTTGAACCAAACTGACCAAAGGGCACAGGGTAAGGTCTTTCATCTTCTTTAAGGAAGGAAGAGCTTACTCTTATCCTTTAAATCACAGCACAAGTTTCCCAAAGTAACACTAAGCAGTCTTCAGTCATTGGTACAATTCTTAATTCTCTCTCCCTAGGCTGTTCTTGCAATTAGTATATTTATATACAGTTAGGCTGATTGCATGTTTGTAATTTAAGTTTCCTTGAGCTGGGGGTGGGGTGTCTAATTTTTATTATATATCCCAAAGCACCTAAGGCTACCAGTAACCTGCAACCAGTGAATATGTACTGACTTGTTTAACTGAGTCATTGAGATCAAAGAAATGGGGAGATTAAATGAGTCTTAATTCAAAAGCTACTGATGAATTATAGCTTAATTTCATTGTAAAGTACTAAAGGACAGGAACTAAGCCTGTTTTAACTTACTTGGCTTTTGTGCCCAATATTCATGTGGTTTACAAAATAATATTTGATTATGAATCCATAAAAATATTCCCATAATAAAGAAGAAAGTTTACCCTCTCTTTCTTCCAGTTCCATTTCAGAGATGCCATTCTTCTCTCTCTGGCATCAATCTACACAAAATTTCTCCCTCCCTCTCTTTATTTCTCCCCTCTTCTTTCTTCTCTCTCTGTCCCTGTCTTTCTGTCACTTGTTTCTTTATATGTATCTCTGTCTCTTCTGTTTCTGTCTGTTTCTGACCTTGTCTCCCTTTCTCTGTCTTTGGTTAGCTGTCTCTGTCTGTTCTGTGTGTGTGTGTGTGTGTGTGTGTGTGTGTGTGTGTGTGTGTGTGTATGTATGTGTGTGTGTCCCTGTCTTTCTGTAACTTGTTTCTCTGGTCTGTTTTTCTGTCTCTGTCACTCCCCCTCCTTCCCTTTCTCTATCTCTCTCTGACTGGCTATCTCTGTCTCTATGTATATCTCTGTCTCTCTCTCATTCTCTTTCTCTTCCCCTCTCTCCCTTTCTCTCTCTGTCTCTATCTTTCTCTCTTTTTCTCTTTCTTCCTTCTTCCTGCCCCGCTAGTCCTACTGTTTGTCCCTATCTCTCTTCTTCTTCTCCCTTTCCCTTCCTAATCTCAGCTAATTTTGCTCAATTCTCCAAAGAAAAAGTAGTCGCTGTCCAAAAGTGCCTTTAAAGTCCCCTACAATTTAGATCCGTGTTGCCAATATATATAATCACACTTCTACTTTATACACTCAGTTTTCTAAGCCAAACCGAATAAGTAGTTATTACCAAATCTCATTTGTCTCCCTCTGGCTTCCTGTATCCCATGTTTTGTTCCCTTTTTTGAATACTCAGATTTTTTTTTCTGTCCTGTGACATTTCTCCTTTTTCCCCATGGTCCTTCAGATATGATCACAGGGTCTTACAAGTACATCAGCTAGTTCTTTCGTACCTGAAAATCTAGTTCATTAGGACCAGATAATTTGGATTTGTTAAGCTCAGATATCATCCTTTTCTCAGGCATAAGCTTCCAGTTAGAAAATTTTGTCTTGCTATTTCCAGTAGAAAGTTTATTCTCTTTGACTGAAAAAATACAAGCAAAATAAAAATCTAGCAAGTCCGCCATTTTCTTTCTTTGTCAGTTATTACCATTTAATCCACTCCAAGGAAAAGTTCTACATATTTTAAAACTTTTGAAAGTTTTTTTTTTTTTAAAAGAGTGTTATCATTATCGTATGGCTTGCTATTTTTGTCCATTCATTTCACTATGCATTTGTATATGCAAGTCTCAGGTTTTTCTGAAAATCGTCCACTTGACATTTTTAGGTCATAGCAGTACTCAATTATATCCATATATAATAATTTTATTCATGTTTATTTGTTGGATTAGTTTCCAGTTCTTTCTTAAAAATAAAAGAACTCTAATAAATACTTTGTGTATAGGATTGCTTTCTCTCTTTCATCCTTTGTGGTATAGGCATAGTAGTAATGACTTTTAGAAAATAGTTCCAAATTGATTTCTATAAGGCTAGATAAAATTAGAACTTCACAGATACTATATTTCTAAACCTACAAAAGCCTCTCCAACAATAATTATTTTCCTTTTTTATCATTTTTGCCTATCTGATGGGATAGAGATAGACTTTCATAGTTACTTTAATTTGAATTTATTAGTGACTTCAGGAATTTTTTTTTCAGGTAGCTATTGATAGCTTGGACTTTTTCTTTTGAAAACTGATTCTTATTGGAAATGGGTCTTGTTCTTAGGAATTTGAATCAATTCCTTAAATATCTTGAATATGAGATCTATATCAGGGAAACTTGCTTCAAAGATTTGTCCTGAGTTAACTGTTTTCCTTTTGATCTTAACTACATCGCCTTTGTTGCACAAAAACTTTAAAATTGTTCACATTTTCTTTTGAAGTTTTCTTTATCCCTTGCCTTGGTCATGATCTCTCCCCCAACACACAAATCTAACAGTAAATTTCTTCTTAAATCCTTTTAATTTGTTATGAAATCTTATGAATAAATCATACATTCATTTTGAGCTTAACTTGGTTATGTCTAAGTCATGTATTCATTTGGAGAGGTGATCTTGGTTACTCATTATAATTAATCAGTATAATTAATCAGGTATAATTATACTTAGTATAATTATGTCTAATTTTTGCCAAGTATTTCAGATTTTTTCCATTAATTTTTTTCTTCTTTCAAATAGTGAATCCTTTCTCCAGTAACTGGTCCTTGGATTTATCAATCTCTGTGGTATTGGGTCCATTTGCTTCCATATCTTGTGTCTTTATAAGCTAATACACCAATCAATCAATATTAAGTGCCTGCTTTTCGTTTCCTCCTTTTTAAACCTACCTCAAATAATTTTGATGATTATCAATTTGTACTTTAATTCCATCTTGAGGAAAGAGGAAAAGTTTTCCCTTGTAATCTTATGTATTTTATTTAACATAATGTTTAATGCTAGACTCCGTATCTTCCCACATTTTTTATTTCTCCAGGTGAATTATTGTTTTTCTAGGTTTCACATCACAGGTTTTTATTTTTCCCCTTCCTTATAATCTTCACTTAATGATCCTCCCTCTGATATTGGAATTGATTTTTGTTTAGATTTTTTTTTTTGCTTATGTATACTCCCTCATCTATCCCACATTATCTCTTAAGCACCTCTTCCCAGTTGCTACCTGTTTCCCCATTAAGTTTAATTTATTTCTGTCTAATATTCTGTGTATGTGTGTATGTGAATGTTTTCAATTTTCTTTTGTCCAGTTCACATAAAAATGACATTTATAGGAAAGTCTTCTACCTATCCCCATTTCCATCTTATGTACACATATTTGAGTAGAGTCCTTCCTCATTTTTCGTTCTTTGCTACTGAATCTGAACTTCAAATTTTCTATGCAATTCTATTTTCCCCCTCATGAATACTTAGAATTTCTCTATTTTATTAAAAATTCAACCCACTACCCCACTCCATCCTTAACTGACCATAGAATTACACTCGGTTTTCCTGTATCATTTACCTTCTGATATATCATATTTAAAGTTCTCTGCTTGTTTAAAAATTTTGTTTGGTGATTTTTCAGTAGTATTCAACTCTTTATACCCCATTTGGGGTTTTCTTGGCATAGATGACAAAGTGGTTTACCATTTTCTTCTTCACTTCATTTTATAGATGAGGTAACTGGGACAAAAAGGGTTAAAAGGTTTGCTGAGCATTGGTCAGATAGACCTCCTTCTGTTTAGGGACCCTCAATTTACTTGTCTCTCCTGGATTTATTTTTCAGGTCAGTTGTTTTTCCAATGAGGTATTTTACATTTTCTTCTTTTTTTTATTTTTTGGTTTTGTTTATCAGATTCTTGAAGTCTCATTGAGTCATTCACTTTGTTCAATTATAATTTTTAGGGAATTACTGTCTTCATTTAGCTTTTTATCTCCTTTCGCATTCTGCCAATTGAACTTTTAAACGAGGTGTTTTCTTCATTGGATTTTTTTTTCCACTTCACAAATTCATAAACGATTCACAAATCGTTTTTCAACGAATTGGTTTCTTTTTCAAATCTATTTGTAAGGAGTTAATTGCTTTTTCCATTTCATCAAATCTATTTTGTAAGGAGTTGTATGATTTTTCCTTTTCACTAAATCTGTTTTTAAGGAGTTTTCTTCAGATAATTTCTGTGTTTTGTTTTCTAAACTCTCTTGCAAAGTTCTCATTTCCTTTCCTCATTTTTCTTTAACTTTCTTTTAAGATCTTTTTTGAATTCTTCCAAGAGAGCCTTGTGATTTAGGGACCAATTCATATCACCCTTTGGGGCTTTATCTGGAGACAATTTGCCTTTGTTGTCCTCCCATTTGAAACTTCAGGGTTTGAGGTTTGTTCTCCGTCTCCATAAAAGCTATCTATGGTCTCTGTCTCCATAAAAGCTAACTATGATCAGATTTTTTGGTTTTTTTTGCTCATTTTTTTAAAAATTTAAAGTCTGCTCTTAGGGCAAAAGGGAGAGTGTCCCAAGCTTCTTTTGCAAGTGACAGTGGCTTTTTGCTGCCCTGAGCATGTGCTGCTGACTTCCTTCCAATGCTAGATAAATGTGGCCAAGTCCCATGTTATTCTGGGGTTCAGAGGCTCACTATTTACTTTCTGTATTTGCATTGGAGGTCTTACAATTAACTGCTGATTCGCTGGCATTTGAACCAGGAGAGTAGCCAAGGGGCCCCTCCTGGTAGATTCCCCAGTGTAAGGAAGCTACACTTCCCTGGGTCCTTGGGACTGCACCTGAGCTTGGCCACCTCCTCCCATGCCTGATTGAAACCTTTTGTGAAGTTCTTCCAAAATATCTTCTGCTGGAAATTTGTTACACTCCAAATGTTTGTGGGATTTGTCACTCTAAAATCAGTTCAGAAGCTTGATCTGCTGTTGATCTGAGAATGCCAAGAAGAGCTCAGATGAAGACCTGTCTACTCTCCACCAACTTGGCTCTGTCCCCTCAACCCACTTTTCAAAAGATTTCTTCAACAAATTAAAATAGTGGAGAAATAGGGTCATCTTGAATGGTTGAATGGTGGATGTGATTGGCAGAGAGAAACCGAAGCATTGATAAATTTTTTCCCTGGGGCAACTCTGACAGAGATCAATTTAGTTCCAAATCCAGTCAAAAATATCTGACCTACATCAACTACCTGAGACTAAATTTTCCCTATAAATCTATCTATGGCCCATTCTATATTTGCTGCCTTCCTTTGGACCAACCCACTGCCTTTCCCCTTACCCTTCTCCCATGCCACATGGTATTTCTCCTAACCCCCTTGTACCATATAATGTCTCTCTCCTCAGACCCATTTCCCTTTTAGGGATTTAGCCTTCCAGCCAAAGATATATCCCAAAATCATGGGTTGTTCCCTTTCTCCTGGATAACTGTTAAGTATCACTAAGGAACTTGTCTTTTCCAACATTAAATTATTAAAACCCTTTTCTATACTCCCCTAACTCTTATGTGTCTCTTCCTTTTGTCTGTAACCTCTTCTTCTAATAAGCCTACCTTTTGCCAATAAACAAATAAATAAATAAAAGACTTGCTGAGGATCACACAACTAGTAAGTATTAAATCTTCCTGACTTCATGCTGGGCCTTTAATCCACTTTGCAACTTGCCTGCAAAATCATCTGTGATAATTGTAGCTCTTTAATTCTCATATTCTTTATTTCTAGCTACTTGAAATGTCCTTTCTTATAACTACAAGTTCTGGATTTTGGCTACAATGCTCCGGAGTTTTCATTTTGAAAAAAAAAAAATTTCCGATAGGTTACCAGTGGATTATTTTAATTTACTCTCTGTCTTCTGGTTCTAAGAGATCTGGAAAGTTTTCTTTTAAGTTATTTAATATCTTTTAATGATATATGATTAGGTAATCAAATGGGTTTTACATGTTTACTCTTTAATCCATTTTCCTGGTTAGTTGTTTTTGCTATCATATACCTAACATATTCATCTATCTTTTTAGTCTTATGACTTTGTTTTCATATTTTTGTCTCATGGAATCATTAGCTTTTATTTTATCCATTCTAAATTTGGCAAGTTTATTGCTTAGACAAGGTTTTATTCTTTGTGCAAATTGTTAATTCTCTTACCAATTCTTTCCAACATATCTCTCATTTCTTTTCCAAATTTTTCCTCTAGCCCTCTCATTTCACTAGTTAAAAATGTGTTTAGCCCTTTAAAGGGCTGATATTATAGCATTTATACCTAGTGCTTTAAAGTTTGCAAAGTGCATTATAAATCATAATTTTACTATTGCAACAGTCCTTGAAGGTAGACACCATTATTATTCCTATTATACAGATAAGGAAATTGAGGCACACAGAGGTTAAGTAACTTTCCTAATGTTGTACAACTAAGAAGTGTTTATCTAGCCAAATAAGTCCTCTCTGTTCCTTACACATGGAACTCTACCTTTTACGTATGTCTTAGTATTAGCCTTGCCCCATTTCTGGTTTTTTGGAGGTTTTTTTTTTGTTTGTTTGTTTGTTTGTTTGTTTTTTAAATCTGCCTCATGGAGTTCTTCTCTTCCTTTAAGATTCATTTCAGGATACATCTTCTGTAGGAAGCGTTTCCTTATTATAACTTGTAATATTCTCCCTCCCAAAGGACCTTGCATTTAACAATGTTCATTGTGTGTATATACAAATTTGTGGATTAAATTTATGCTGTATATATATATATGTTCTTAGGTATTTGCTGTCCTCCCATTTGAATGTAATCTTATTTTATGCAGAGATTATTTTATTCTTTGTACTTGTATACTTATATATTGTTCCTAATAGAATGTCTGAACACAGCAGATTCTTAACAAATTTCAATTTATTGATATTAAATTGGCAAATAGCTGCCTCAGTATCTTTATGTAGAGAATCACCAATTACTACAATTCTTTGTTTCTTTTTCAGACCCTTATTCCAACCTCTTAAACTTTTAAACTTTGATTACATGGCTGCCCTTCCCTGTCCTTCACAATATTCTACTCCCCAATATCCTATAAAGTCAGTTCCCTCTACCTCAAATCACCCTTTCCCCCAGAAAAACTCCACTTCTAGTTCCTGTAAAAGTATATCATTCCCAGGGCAGCTAATTGGCACAGTGAATAGCACTAGCCTTGGAGTCAGGAAAATCTGAATTCAACTATAGCCTTGATGCAATATATTTTAGCTGTATGATGGTGGGCAGGTCATTTAATCCCAGCTGCCTCACAAATTAAAAAAAAAAAAATTAATTCATTCTTCCCAATAACCTGATGTATAGATAGGTATTCTTTAAGTCCTTTCACCTTTGGGGGGGAGGGGGAGAGAGTTAAAAAGAGTGAGGGAGAGTGGATGGTAGGTGTGGGGAAGCAGAGGATTAGTCTAAATTTGGGTCATAGATAACACTCACTATGGTAGAAATATAAACATTGTGCTCCTAAAAAAAAAAAAAAATTATATAATTCCTTCTCCTCTCCATGCTGGTTGACCTCTCATGTTATTAATTTATTTAGATATTTGTCTTTATCTGATTAAAACTTTTATAGTCAATTATGATCTCTTAATAACTTGGTAATGTCATGGAACTTTGTAGGCTCACTAACAAGTCCACTGCTATTATCTACCTACCCTCTCAGGCTTTCCTCTGTCTTTACCTTACCTTTACTCACTTACCAACCTACTGGATCAATTGATTTTCTCTTCTAATTATTCCACTTAATTTTTTAATTACTTTTCCTTTGCTGTCATACCAATTACCTTCCTTCTCATCTTTCTCTTCATTTTCTATTTTTCTCATCTTTCGCTTTATTTTCTATTTTGTGATCTTTCTTAATCCTTTTTTACTATCCTTTTTTTATTTTTCATTTTATTTTTAATAATAGCTTTTTATTTTCGAAATACATGCAAAGATAGTTTTCAATATTCACCCTTGCAAAATCTTTTGTTCCAAATTTTTCTCCCTCCCTTCCCACTCTCCTGCTTCTAGACAACAAGTAATCCAATATAAGCTAAAAATTTTACTATCCTTCTTAGTCGTCCTCTCTTTTCTTGCTCTACCATGTTCTTCTTTCAGCTAGATTAGTCAAATCTAGATCAAGACCTCCCATAGCATCCAGGGCCATCCAGGAAATTCCAGGGACTTTCTTCTTGCCTCTATTTCATAGGCTTTCAAAAACCTTCAAAATCTGGCAATCTTCTATTTTTCAGGCATATTGCACATTACTCTCCTTAGAGAATTATATGTTCCTACCAAACTAGTTTTGAGAGCCACTTAGAGAGGTACAAAAAGAAGAGATCACTGGATCCTTAAACATTATCTTAGAATACATGGCCAAGTGGTATGTGTGTATGTGTGACATTACTATGTTAAGAGTCAAGTTGCAGTATGTCCCACTGTGGCTGGCTTGGACAAAATAGTCCCTATGAACATTTGGGGTAGCTTCTCTAATTTTGCACATCTCATGTTTAACTTTGGGCAAATTCAATTCTCTTTGCTCATAGAGCTCAGTATTTTCTCTGATGGTGATGATGATTAATTGATGAATGAAATTATCAAAGGGATGGGTTTTTTTTCCTTTTTTATTAATTTTATAATTATAATTTTTGACAGTACATATGCATGGGTAATTTTTTACAACATTATCCCTTGTACTCACTTCTGTTCCAAATTTTCCCCTCCTTCCCTCCACCCCCTCCTCTAGATGGCAGGCAGTCCCATACATATTAAATATGTTACAGTATAATGCATATGTTATAGTATATATAGTATATAGTGTATATGTAAATATGTTATAGTATATCCTCCATACAATATATGTGTGCAGAACCGAATTTCTTGTTGCACAGGAAGAATTGGATTCAGAAGGTAAAAATAAGCTGGGAAGAAAAACAAAAATGCAAACAGTTTACATTCATTTCCCAGTGTTCCTTCTTTGGGTGTAGCTGATTCTGTCCAAGGGATGAGTTAATTGATAAAGACCATGTAATTCTAAAGTAGCATCTTGGATCAATTAAATTGTAAACTGTTAACTCAGACCTAAAAAATTCTGTCCTTTGTGCTGAGACCTCTTTGCTAAAAGGTTTTCTATAGTCCAATAGATTGTGAGCTCCATTAGCTGTCCATTAATCCATGGGACTGTTAGGTCCTTGAGGGCAGTGATTGCCTTTAGTCTCTTTTTGTATTCCCAGCTGTGTAGCACAGTACCTGGCACATAGTAGACCCTCCATAAAGGTTTACTGATTGATTGAGCTCTTCCTATCTGCAGCTTGATCTTATACTTTTACCCAGATGTATATAACAAAACAGACTTTTGTCAAATTTCTAGTAAGTCGCTGTCAACTGAGCCTTGCACTGTCAGAATTAGTAGATACCTAAGATGTCATTGAATCCAAAGATCACAAAAAGGAACCTAATCACAATGATGCAATGTTTGACTATGTGATGGCAATGAGAGGCAAGATTGAGCTCTCAAGAGGCTATGCTTCTGGTGTTGTAGCTAATGTTAAATACCCCTTTGCTCAACTGGCAATGGTAGAAAACTTCAGGGAGGAGGTATATGTTAAGAAAGAGGAATGAAAACAGGAGGATCCCCTCAATCAATATGTTTGTGAGGATTTTTTATTCATTTTAATATAGTATTTACTGATTGTCTCTATGTGACATTGGGCCAGACGCTGTAGGAAATTCTGAAGTAGTATCTTCCCTTAGTAAGGTTATAATCTACTGGAGACATAAAAATCAACAGAGATGAAAAATATATATATTGCCACCTTAATGTAGGAGAAAGGAGTAATGGCTTTGCAGTCTAGAATACCTGAGTTTGAATCCTGGTTTTATTATTTGCTAGGATTATTACTAGGTGCTAAGTCAGTTGTCTGGTACTTAACAATTCTCTAGCTCAGTGTTCACACCTTTAAAGGAGTTTGCTCATTGGTTCTGTAAGGAGTACCCACAAGCCCATTCTCTGGGAGGATATAAGGAGCCAACATTGAGTAGGGAACTCAGTCTGGATTGGGCCAAGGAGAGGACTTCCAGGGAGAACTTCAGGGAAGCTCAAGGAGATTCAGAGCCAGGATTCAGTGGATTCGCAAGTCCAGCAGATTCACAAGTCTAAAGGAAAAGAGATTCACATCTAGGATTGAATTCTGGGAAACCCACAATCCCATACTCTCCGAGGAGGAGTCTGATTCATTCCCACGTCTACCTTCGTGCTGCCTGGAGGCTTTGGATTCAGAGGGAGCTAGAGACGGAAGCTGGCTGGAGACATTCTGACAGGAAAAGATTTAAGACTTTGAAGGACACAATATAGGATCTGGACTTTAACTCCTGGCTGCATTTTGGGATTATTGAACTGGAACTGAAACTAAAACTAAGGCTGGCTCCAGAAAGCTCCCCAAGAGATCTATCCCAAGAAAACCATTTGCAATTTAGAGACAACAGAACATTGCAATTATTTAGCTCTTTTTGCCTCCTTTTTATTTTCAGTACTAAGAATTTTGAAGGTCAATGGATAAATTTCATAGATGAAAACAAATCATAGGTTAAATTTCTCCCCCTGTTTAACAAAGGTATTAATTGGCAGGGGTGGGATTTGAACCTGGGACCTCTGATTTCAAACTTAATGCTTTTTTGACTGTACTACACTGCTTGTTATCAGATGAATTTTCCTTATCTTAAACAAGATGAGCCCAGACTAGGTGAATTCATTACCCTTAAGGATATGGCTAGGAAGGGAGGAAGAAGGGAAGGAAGGAAAAATAGAGGGAAGAAAGGAAGGGAAGGAGGGAGAAAGGAAATAAATATAGAGGATAAATTGAAAGATGGGGCAAGGATATCATTTAGCAGACTAATAACAATAGTCCAGGTGAGGAGTGAGGAGTGTCATTGTTGCAAGTTGGAAATGATTTTTACAAAGTTAAAATAATAGCATTTATCAACTTACAGTTTATAAAAAGTTTATATACATTTTCCCATTTGATCCTCACAACAGTCCAGCTAAGTAAATGTTATTAATGACTTGCTCAAGGTAAATAGTTACTAAGTGTCTGCGGAAGGCTTATTACCCACCCTGCACTGCACCACTAAGCTGTCAAGCACTGGAAGCGAGGCTTCGCACCCCAGCCCGTTGCTCTTTAATTTGCAAGAAAGCGACACCACTTTTCATAATTAAAATTGATCAGATTTCACCTCAGGCCCAGACTTGGATTTCCCAGGTCATTGTTGCTGCTTTCTGCACACTGTCTCCCAAGTGGAGTATAATTCTTAGTGGATTTCATGCTATTTGTAATAGCTTAAACTTCACTAAGTCAAAATTTGGTCCCCCTCTTTTAAAGGTTACCCCGCGCAAGTCATTGAGCAAACGCCCTATTGACACTTGGCTACTCAAGATGCTCTCCCATTCTGTACCCCTGGTGATTCCGCAAGGTGCAAACTAGAAATACGGGCCTGCTTTCCCCCATGCTAAATGTGAAGTACTTTGCCCCATCCGAAATCTGGTGCCCCCAGTTCCTTTTCTGTCCTGTAGGTGGCGGTACCCCAGGGAGACTGCCGCCCCACTCAAATCAGTCCCAGGGTGCCTTGAAAACTGACTGTCTCTTACAGGAAGCGTCAGGTAAATCTCGGAGCTCACTGAGCCTGCGCGGGCTGATGTGCAAGGGAGGAGCGCAAGCGCGGCAGGGGCGGAGCCAGCCTCGGCGACTCCGGGAGCGCCCTGCGCCTGCTGGTGTTTGGGGCCCCGGGGCTGGGGGAGGAGCCGGCGCCCTCACCGTGGTAACCGCTGCGTCGCCGCCGCCTCCGCCGCCCCTCCCTATCCGGCCCTGCCCGCCTCGGGACTGTCATCACCTTCGAGGGGGGTGTGTGTGGAACGCGTTCTCCCTCGCGGCTGCCCCCGGAAATACCGTGCCGGCCTCCCGCGGAGACCCGCCCCAGGCCCTGCCACCGCCGCCGCTGCCGCCATGCAGGGCGAAGATGCCCGATACCTCAAGAGGTGACGAGGCCCCGCCCCCGGGGGGGATGCTCCTGACAGGCCGGGCCCGGCTGGGGGCGCGAGGGCGGGAGGGGAGAAGGAAAAGGAAAAAGGGGCTGGGGGAGACCCAGGCCTGCGTTCGTTCCGCCCTGCCCTGGCCACCCTTAGGCTGCCCTGCTCCGCCCAGCCCTGCCCATCTCTGCCCTGCTCAACCTTTGCTCTTTCCGCCTTGCTGTATCCCATCCTTGCCCTGCTCAGCCCTGCCTGGTCCGCCTCTGCCCTGGCCACTCCCGCTCTGCCGCTGCCCAGCAGCTCCCTTTCTTTGGACCCTGCTCCTGGAAGGGGTAAAAATGCACCAATAGCTTCCTACATCGAAAGGAGGAAAGTTGACTAAAAGGAGAATCCCGTGCACTTCCTTCAGCTTGGAGCCCTAGGACGGTGGGCGAGGTGGGGGGGAGGGGAACCTTGCTACCTTGTGTCGGAGTCTGCTCTCCTACCCTGGCCCAGGGCCCTTTCTACTTTAGAGCATTTCCGTCTCCCCTTGATCATCTGTGATCTTATTTAATTGTATGTCACCGCCCAACACCCCTCCCCTTCAGACATTCATCCCACAGATCTTTCCTGATCTCTAGTAGCAGAATCACTGAATTCTTAGATGTATGAGACAGTGTCAGAGTGGAAAGGGAACCTTTGAGATCATCCATGCCAGTGAATTACAAGTGAGCAGAGGCCCAGGAGGATGAACTGATTCAAAGCTTGAGGGACAAATATAAAAAGAAAATTTGAACCAGTGTAACATTTGGATTAAAAACAAAAAGACATGACAAGTGCATCTCACATTGTTTCTATTCATCTGGTCTCTAAAATATTCTATTCTATTCTGATAATCACTAAAATCCCACAAATTTTTCAAAAATTATGAACTTTGTGGTTATCTTCTTTCTCCATTTTGCCCCCTTGTCATGTCTTTTTGTTTTTAATCCAAATGTTACACTGGTTCAAATTTTCTTTTTATATTTGTCCCTCAAGCTTTGAATCAGTTCATCCTCCTGGGCCTCTACTTTGCTGTGATCAGTCACTATTGAGAATATTGTGTTAAATTTTGTGAACCACGTTTTAGAAATGTTATTGAACCGCGGCATTTCCATTACTAATTTCCATTTCAGTGGAAAGAACTAGGAATATTTCACCTGAAAAAAAACTGAGAGGTTTGAGGAGAGATAATAGCCATCATCATGGGTTTGGAGGGAGTCACTTAAATTTGTCTCTTGGCTATGTTACAGATGGAAAAACTGGAAGGAGGAGATTGCAGAGAGGTAAATGTAAAGAAAAGAAAGACTACTTAACAATTAGAAATAGTTTAAAAAGGGAAGTGAGTTGTCTTGAAAAGACAGGGGGTCTGTCATCTTTGGGGGTTCATAAAAGGATTTTGGAAAAACTTTTGTCAGGGTTATTGTAGAAGAGCCCACGTGAAGCTTGGGCTAGATAGTTACTGAGATCTCTTGCATTGACATTTTAAAAAATTGTTCTTTTAAAAAAAAAAAATCCCATAACTCGCGATCATTTGATAACTATTTCTTTGATATATATAAGAGCTAACCAGTCTTCTGGTCAAAAAGATTCTTTCCTTTTTCTTTAAATTTTAGGCAATTGGGGTTAAGTGACTTGCCCAGGGTCACCACAGCTGGGAATGTGTTAAAGTCTGAGGCATAATCTGAACTCAGGTCCTCTGACTTCAGAGCCAGTGCTCTATCTATGCCACCTAACTGTCCCAAAAAGATTCTTTTCAACAAACCAAAAGGTAGCACGATGAAAGGGAAAGAAATTTGGATTTGACTCCTAGGCTCTTCTGTTGACCAGCTGTGTGATATCAGTTAGGTCATTTAACTCATTGGACCTCAGTATCCTCATCTATAAAATAAAAAGAGTAATATTTGCCCTTGCTAATGGAAATTTGAGGACCTGGTGAAAACACTTTTAAAAGTATCTTGCAATACAAACTTAATATGATATTTTATTAAAATTGTTATGCATTTGGGGAGCCTATATGTTATTATTTTTTCTATTTTGTGCCCATTAGGGCTTAAAAAATTTTCTTTGAAAAGGTAAAAATAAATACATTCTGAGGGGCAGTGAGGTGGTACAGTGGATAAAGCACCAGCCCTGAATTCAGGAGGACCTGAGTTCAAATCTGATCTCAGATACTTAATACTCCCTAGCTGTGTGACCCTGGGCAGGTCACTTAGCCCCAATTGCCTCAGCAAGAAAAAAGTAAATTAGTAAATTAATAAAATAAACAAGTTCTATTATTGTGAAATTGAAATACATTTCTAAGAATGGCATGCTTTTCTCTCTTATTTCTGAATTTCAAACTAGTATTTAGTTAAATCTTTGCTTATAATGATGCTACTAATTAATTCAGAACAATTATATATCAGCATGCATCTTCAAACTCTGCTTAGAGAAGAGGGCTTATAGTAATAGCTAGAACTTTTATGGTACTTTAAAGTTTACAAAATCTTTTACAGATATCATCTCATTTTATCCTCATAACTACCCTCATAGGAAATAGAGGTGTTATTATAACCATTTTACAGTTGAAGACATTGGACTAAACAGAAATTAAGGTGACTTGGCCAAGGTCACACCAGCTAATAAGTATCTGAATCATAATTTGAGTTATATCAGGAAGATTCTTCCCATCTCTAGGACCAAGGCTTTAAACACTGTACCACCTAGATAAGCAAAAATGTGTGTACATTTCCTGCTCTCGAATGAGCTCATAGTGGAACAATTATATATAAACAAGATATATACAAAATTGCAATGGAAAGCCTTGTTATAGAAGGTGAGATTTTAGCTGAAACTTGAAGTTCGTTAAGGAAGCAGGAGGTGGAGACAGGGAGGGAGGAGAGCCTTACGGGCAGAGGGGATAGCCAATGGAAATATAGAGTCTGTCTGGCGTGGAGGGTCTTGTTTGTGAAACTGCAGGGAAGCCAATGTCATTACATCTAGAGTTCCTGGAGGGGAATGATATATTAAAAACCTGAAATGATATTAAGGAGCCAGTTGTTAAGGAATTTAAAAAATAAACCAAGGATTTTGTACCATTAACCCAGAAAGACAAAACTGGGTGATTGCTGGTTTAGCCTTATGAAAAAAGCTCACATTTAAGACCTTGTGATAAATGGTCTTTTGTTCTCTTAAAATCTCATGGCTGAATTTTGGCATTCTAAAGACATTTTAAGATTTCTGATTGTCAAACCCCAAAGGAGGAGCTTAGTGGCATATTCTATTTCTCTCTTTAGTTGTTTGAAAGGAAATGAGTGGAAAGAAGGTAATGTCATTGCCATTCATTCTTGATGTATTTTCTGCCATTGAATAATAAATATATATATATATATATACATATATAAATTAAAAATATATAAATAAAGAGATTACTGATTAATAGTAATAAAAGTGTATTTGAGGATGAAGGGGAAGTAGAGAGGAGGTGGGATAATTTCTATGAAAGTTCTCTGCACATAAAATTCTGTCATCCTAATTTGATTACTTAGTTTTCAGAGTTGCCTATTTTTTTGTTTTCCAGCTGTTCTCTCTGTTTCACTCTCTTAGATTTATCTATACATAGATGGCACTGG
Source organism: Sminthopsis crassicaudata (assembly GCF_048593235.1). Classification (NCBI taxonomy): domain Eukaryota; kingdom Metazoa; phylum Chordata; class Mammalia; order Dasyuromorphia; family Dasyuridae; genus Sminthopsis; species Sminthopsis crassicaudata. The sequence continues at coordinate 58,169,471 of NC_133620.1, read as the reverse complement.
AAAATGTGCAAGATTTGCATACACACAATAAATCAACTGAATATATTATTTTTTGTTTGTTTGTTTTCATTGTCATCTTTGAAGATTAGAACTGTTTTGATAAGGAATGTGATGTAACTATCTTTTGTAAAATTCAAAGAATCCAATTCCAGATCATAAAATTTTGGGTTAGATGGCAATCATTCAAAGTTCTAAAATTCCAGCAAACTGTGAAACTGGATGAAAAGACCCTTGACAATGGAATATGGTCTTTATTTTAGGAATGAATGCTTCTCCTCTCATGAAATTTATGCATGTTGCAGGATCATAGTTTATACTAGATTCACTTTTTTAAAAATACTTGGAATGCTATAAGTAGGATAGGGAATGAACTTGTGATTTCTTTGGAATTGGGAACATGAAGGCTGTGAGGTGGTAATAAGCAAGGAGTTGTACCATAGTATATAACGAAGAAAATAAGTCAGAGATTTAGCTTCATCTTTCAAATATGAATCTTAGCTGCTGCTTTAACAGGTTCATGGAAATCATATGAGATAATTGAATATGTCTCAAACATCTTAAAATGTGTGAAATAGCATGCATTTTGTAAAGGTGACAGTTTATAAAGAATGGTGTACGTAGGTAGCACATCACATAAATTGGCATTTACTGTGCTGTTGGAGAGCTAGAAAAGTGAGAAGTGTTTCAGAATGTGTAGAAAGAAAGTTAGGTCTATAAGCCATGAGTAGAGAAGTTATAAGCCTTTGAATCCTGGTACACAGCTTCAGAGACTAAAATTAATTACTGCTAAGAATTACTATTATTTTGGATATAGAGAGATCAATTGGCTTACTATTTATTTTCTGCATTTGAAGCGCTATAGTGTTGAATAAAACCACTTCAACTTTATAGCTGTGATTTTACTGCACTTATTACCAGATTAAAAAAAAATAGTTGCTAACAGACTGAAACTTATCCTGTGACAGCATCTACTGAAGGGGACTAATAGGAAGGTACTGGGGTCTAGAGCCAGAAATACGTGGGTTCATATCTCACCTCAAACACTTACTGGGCAAAACATTTAACCTCTGTGTGCTTTAATTCTCAGGAGAAAGAAATGGCAGGTCATTCCAATTTCTTTTGCAAGCAAATACCATGAATATATATTCCATGAGGTCATAAAGAGTCTCAGATATGGCTGAATCACCTGAACACCCCTCCCCCACCTCCAGTAGCATCCACAAAAATTAATGTAACAAAAGGAAAGAGGGACATAATTATGCTTTAAGGACAAATGGAATTTTTATAGAGACTCAAGTTAACCTCTTGCTCATAAATTGCTTAAAATTTTTCTTAGACCAAAAGTTTTTATGCCACTAAAATGAACATGTTACAATGCAATATGTTCTGTTGTTTTGAGGTAGGTGGTTTTAAGAATAAATCATACATGAATAGGGATATGTGTATGTACATTTCATCATTTTCATTATATTGATTAAAATGGTTTCCCAAAAATAATGTAATCCCAGAAACATCTAGTGCTGCATAAATGCTAGACATTCAGTAAGGAGTAGTTTATGTGTTGATATTTTAACTATATGATTATTTTGAATTTTGGTTTCACCATGCAGTATATATGACTTTGGAATTAAGATGTGGGATTTTGGAGATCAATTCTCTTACTATGTACTTAACCTCAGATTAATAAAGTCTGTGGGAAGGTATTGTTGATATTCTATACATTTTAACCTAAAAAACTTACCCTTTACAGTTGAAGTTTTTCTTAATCACTATTAGAGCTACTATGACAGATACTTTAAAGAATCTGTTTAAAGCCCTACAGATTTGTGACATAACTAGGGAAAGGTTCAAGATGTTCTATCTTTTAAACCAACATTCTTTTTATTTTCTTATAAGGGGTCCATTTGATTTGGCACCCAGTTATTAATGGTATATGGATAATGATGAGATCCATGAATCTTTTAGGCAACTAAGGGTAACAAAACTATGGCATGTTCCTTGACCCCAAATATTTAATGTGTCAACTGGTTGCTTTAAATAGTATTGTCAATACACCATTTTAATATCTTAGGTTTTAATATCATTTATGGCTGCATGTGAGCATAACTAAAGACGGTGGTATTTTACATTTTGTTGCCATGTAACAACAGTGGTAAAGTTTTAGTATTGACTAAGATAGGGTTTTGCCTTCATGGGGAGCTTAGAATCTGTGAAAGAGCTTTGAAGTTTCCCCAGAGCAATCTAACCACTCTTGTTTTGAATTTCTAAATTTTCTTAAAAGTAAAATTTAAGAAGTTAGACTGATGTGAATTTAAACAAAAAATTCAGGAATTGAAAATTATTGTATCATTAAGTTATGATCCATGTGTAGTACGTTCAATTATTATTTGGGCTTTTAAATGTAATATCTTTAAATAGAACAAGTGAGATACAGGTAAGCTGACTTTGCTATGAAAAACTCAAGCTTTGAAAGAAATTCCTGAACTTCTTTTTGTATTAACATTCCTAGACCATTAAATTCATGTTTTTAGTTTAATTCATGTTTCATTAATCTGTGTTTTTAGATTGAACAAATTATGTATGAATACATATGTATGAAGGTAATATGAGAAAATTTGCTCTGTTTATGGTCATTACATAAACATTTGAGGAATTAGTATCTAGTGAATACTTAGATGGGACTTGAAACTTAAGCTTAAATTTCTAGTTCTGCTATGATTTTGCAGAATCACAGATTCTTAAAGAGATTATCTAGTTCTTACCTGAACAGGATACATCATCATTTAATTTCTTCTTGAAGGCCTACAATTGTGGGAGACCCATTATATATTCTTAGGCATTCCATTCCACTAAATTGTGAATGACCTCTGATTATTAGGAAGTTTTTTCTTATATTTAGCAGAATCTGATTATACAATTCCACCAATTAATTACTCCTAGTTCAAACTTCTGGAGCTAAGCTGTACATGTCCAACCTTATCTTCCACATCGATAGTCTTTGGTTTAAGTTAGTTGATTTTGGACTAGAAATGTGATTTCATAAGTATAGAGAATTCCGTTGAACAATTTACTACCCATGCAGAGTGCTACCTTCTCTGCAATTCATTCAATCTTAAATAGTTCCCTAGGGGTCTGAAAAGGTTGCAGGAACTGTCCAGAGTCACACAGCCATTGTGTGTTGAAGCAGGATTTGGACCCAGTTCTTTCTGACTCCAAGGCCAATTCTCTTAACTACCATCCTAGGCTGTCTTTCAGCTCTTCAAACAATTGAAGAAAATTATCTTGTCCTTCCTAAGCTTTTTCTTATTCAGGCCAATTAGCCATAGTTGATTGTATATAAATAGGAATAGACACCATCTGGTGGCCAGACTTAGGTAGATAATCATTCAATCAAATGTGTACATTATATATTTTTGAGGTTTGTATGTCTTTTGTTGTAAAAACATCAAGCACAGTTGTGAAATGTGTGTACTCCTTTGTATTTCCATTCAGTCAGTAATCACTAGAGGTCTATCATATCTTAATTTTTCTAAAATTTTATTTGTCCTTAATTTCTTCATTTTTTGTAATTAGTTCTATATAGGGTTGATAAGGCTAAATTGGATCCTCTCCCATTATCATAGTTGTATTATGTATTTTTCTTTGTCATTACATTCTTTTCATTTTTATATTGCCATTTTGTTCTAATGTCTTATCAGTTTGTAAATGATTTCTTGAAATATGATGTCCAGCCTCTATTTTTTAGTCATGGATTTCAAATAATTTGGTGATTCTTACATTATCTCTTTCCTTGATCTAGCTTTCAGGTCAGTTAGTTTTTATATGAAATATCTTATAATTTACTCTCTCCTCTTCTTCTTCTTCTTTTTTTTTTTTTTACTTTGTTTTAAGAATTCTTTTTGTTTCCTGGAGTCATTAATTTCCATGGGATCCATTTAGTTTTTAGAGAGTTAGTGACAAGGATGAAGTTTACTTAAAAGTTGTTAAGCTGTTGGTCTTTTTTCTATTTCTCTGTTCCATAGTTCTTGTATATGTGTGTGTGTGTGTATGTGTATGTGTATGTATAGTTGAGGAATTCTATTGTTCTTATGGACAAACTTTTTTTTTCTTTGAAGTTCTGATGATAGGTATTTTTGAATTATTATTCTCTTATGGGTTTTTGCCTTGTACATCTATCATATGGTAAAGATATCTTTTTTCATTCATTTGTTCATTCATTCATTCATTCACCTCGCTTAGCTAGTTATTTCTACTCGTGCAATTTTTGACTCTTCAGCATTTGAGTTCTAGGTATCCCTCATAATTTAGTAACTTTTGAAAAATAGTTTCAAATTTTCTTTCTGGAAACCAATGGAACTCGTTTAATAGGGCAATATGGTCAGACCTAAAATTTAGAAAAATTATCTTGACAGCTTAGTGGAAGATGGATTTGAAGGGGAAAAGAGTTGAGTGATGTGAAAGCAATGAATTCCTTTTTCCAGGAATTTGGCTGAGGAAGGGAACAGAGTTATAAGATTTTAGATAATAGTGAAAGTTTTTTAAGGTTGAGAGACACATTTGTAAACATTATGGGAAGTCATTATAATATAGGGAATAAAAGGATTGCTTTGCTGCATTGAAAGAATTTTCTTTTGTGAACCTGTATTACTCAATAATTAGATAACATTAATTTTTATCATGTGTTGAATGGCTTCTTCCAGCTTAGTTTACCTGCATGTGAATAGAACCAGAGGAGGTAAACCTGAATTCTAGTGATCTGGATCAACTTTGTTGCATACTATCAATGTTTTTATGAAGTTATGTAACCTTTCTGTTTCTAGATAGTTTCTGGAATCTCATTCAAACTGTATATGTATATGGCCTGTAATGTCAACATAGTTTCAGTTTTTGTATCCCCAGATCAGTGGCAGGTATTTTCCTTTCTAGTTTCTCCATTTAGCCTTTGAATTTGAGACCATAGGAAGCTTACAGTTGCCTCCCTCTCCTGTAGTTTTGTTATCTGTGGATCAGTAGAAATCCCTGATTGGGTGGAGGTGGAAATGTCTTCCCTATCAAACATCCAAATATTTCTTCTCTTGGCTTTTTACCCATTTTTTTTACAATGTAGTTGCCTCAAGATAATAGCTGACATTAATATAGTGCTTTAAATATTTTGCATAGTTGATTGAGCTTTATAATAGCCTGGTAAATCAGGGACTTAAAAGTATTCTCTCCATTTTATAGTGTGAGGCAATTGAAAGTGAGATAAATTAAATGACAGTCACACAGCTTGTAAGGAAAGGAGGCAGGATTTGAACTTAAGTCTGACCTAACTTTTAAATCTATCACAATTCTAAGTGGTTGTAGAGTCTATAAATATCTTCATTCTTGCTTTTTCTTAATGCAACTTTGGAAGGTTTATTTAAAGCAGATTTACTACCCCTTCTAGTAATCTTTTGGATTCTCTACTGGTTTCCTTAGATACTACCTTTAAGACTTGTTCCCTCTGCAAACCTCATTGTTACTAGTATATTTTCTAACAGTTTGATTTCTCACTTTCCTCTTCAAGTATGTACGCTGAAAGATAACTTACCAAGTTTCTATTTTTGGAATTCCTGTGTGGAATCCACTTAATTTAGAAGACCTGAGATATAAGAAAACAGTCTCTTGCACCAAAACCAATAACATTTTCCATTGTCCCAGACATTTCTCTGTTCCCCCTGTCACATAACCAGATTGATATCATGGCTTATATCTCTTTATGAAATTACTCAGTAAGCTATATTCACAATAGCAATGTAGTAAATAGATGTAATAAGCAACATATAATCATCATCTCTCCCTCAATACAACCAATTCTTCTCTTTTAAAAGTTGAATATGGAAGTATCTGGAAAAAATACTGTCTTTAAAAGCAAATAACTAAAGTAGTAGATGAGCTTCAAATTAGTTTTAAGTAATTACATTATGAAAACAGTTATTTTTCAGTGTAGCATGAACCTTCAAAGAGATGAAGCATGTTCTATTGTTATTTCATAAATTAATAGCAGGATGAAAGACAGAGAATAGTTAAAATACTTTTCAATACACGTGTTTACATTTAGTAAGTTCCATCTATCTAGAAAATTCCCAGACTAAGGAATAAGATTTAATAACATTACATAAACGTATCTAATGCTCCTTCCTCCAATGTAACTACCCAGTTTTAAAATAATACCATTATGTGAGTATAAAATTTTTAAGCCAGACACTTCCCATTACCATTTTCTTACAGTAAAATTACTTAGAAAATACTTTTCCAGAAATACTTCTTTAATGAAGTGGTTTCCTGGTAAAAGTTTAGTCACCAGGTAATTTACCATAAGTTTTGTTCTTTGTTGAGTAGGTCTTTTCCTGCATTCTAGGTATAGGGGTAAAATGTATCACCTGTATTACTTTAGAAATTATACATAATCTATCTCTTTTGAACTGCGGGTTTTTCTCTATGGATATAGAATTACACATAATAGCTGAATTTTAATAATAAAATTCCATTCAACAAATATTTACTACCACTTTTCACCTTTCACCCTGGATCTGGTGGGAAGGAGTCAGGAAGGAGAAGTGTGGTAGGAGGGGAGGAGAGGACAGAGAAATATAACAAGAAACATTTATTAAGTACTAAGTATATTTGTTTATTACACAAGTAGTTTTATTTCTGCTTAATTTTTTAAATTTTTTATTCTGGCTTGTTAGAATTATAGTGTTAATAAATCTAAGGTCATTCATCAATTTATAGGTCTCTAGCTTTGTATTGAGAAAAAATATATATTAGAGAGGCCGCAGCCTATATGTGTATATGTATCTATAAATATATGTACATAACTGTGTGTGTATATATATATATATATATATATACATATATATATATTTGTATTATATGTGTGGATGGTCATACCCACCCAACATCTGTATACATATACATATATAAACTTATACAACTATCTTGAAAATGTCTATAGATTATTCAGTCAGTCAATAAACATTTATTAAGCACCTACTGAGTACCGGGTACTTTGCCAAGGACTGGAGTTATAAAGGCAAAAAACAATCCCTGCTTTCCAGGAGTTCACAATCTTATGGGCAGAGGCAACATGTGAACAAGCTACATACAAGATAAATTGGTGATAATCAGCAGGTAGAAGACACTACCATTAAAAAGTGTTTGGGAAAGGTGTTCCATAATAGAAGATGCAAGAGGATTCTGGACCTGGGTCTAGCGATGAAAATGCACATGTATAAAGATTGGAAAAGGAGAGGAAAGCACTATGAGAGACTCAGGCCGAGGATTTTAGAACTCATCACTATAGCTTATTGAGCAGGGAAATGATCTGGTTCTGGCTGCCAGTTGTGAAGATTGCTTTGTCAGCCAACTGAAAGAGGGATTGGAGTGGGAAGAGGCCAAGGCATTCCACGTAAAAGCTGATGAAGACCTATTTCTGTCAGTGTCAGGCAGGAGGCACATTGGAGAAAGTGATTGGCATGGGCAGGGGGAGGAGGGATTTAAAATAGAGCTAAAGGGACTAGGGAGAAGTCTGTATTCTTATTCTTTAATTGGGTATTTACAGTATCTTTATTATAAAATTTGGGTTAAGTATTAGTCATGTTTTAACTTTTAAAAAGAAATTGTATTTTTGTGGTATTAATAGCAACTAAATCCTGGGCTTTGACTTCCTAGGGTCTGCAGATGGAAGCAAAGAACTAAAAAAAAAAAAAAAAAAAAAACTGAATATGAGGAAAATTACTATCTTAAGGTTTTTTCCCCCTTTTAAAAATATACTTTTATTTCTAGGTTAGGGAGGTGGTGCAGTGGATAGAGCACTGGGTTTGGAACCAGGGAGACATGAGTTCAAATGAGGTCTTGGGCAACCCTGGGCAAGTCCCTTTTAACCCTGCCTATCTCAACTCTGTAAAATAAGCTGGAGAAGGAAATCTAGTATCTTTGCCAAGAAAACCTGAAGGGCCACAGCATTTCACTGGTAGCTTCCCTCCTGCTCCAGTATTGAATTCTGTCTTGTGACAAAGGACATCAATTAAACGAAAACATGTAATACTTGTGACAAAAGGATATCAATTAAACGAAAACATGTAATACAGATGTTTCATGTATGTCCAATGGTAGGATTGCAGAGGGTAATTTAGTCACCTTTTTTGGATAATTCTAAATTTAAATCCAGAAGTTTGAAGCTTCACCAAGAGTATTTAGATGTTTGTCTTCTGAAACCACTAATTTACTGTCCTAATTTTTTTTTTCACCTTTAACAATTTGCACAATGAGATTAAACCTCAGAGTTGTTTTAATTTTCACTTTTCTTTTTAAAACTCAGTTTTTGTGCCAGAATTAACAAATAGCTTACAAAAATAGCATTTCCATATCCAAAGCAGAAGAGAAAGAGGAATATATATGTGAAAGCAAGAATCTTTTGTGTATGGCTTTCTTTAAAAACAAACAAAAAAGCCAAAATATTAATAGTTTCCTTTTAATGCCATTATGATCTCTTCTGTGTGATTTGTAAAAAGGCCTTAGTAATTTTTCTTTCTTTTTTTGAAGAGGGCAACTTTATTATTAGTTCTCTGTCTCCTAAAACCACGTCACAATGTCTTTCTTTTTTTTTTTTTTAATAATGTTCTAAAATTTTTCTATTTGTTCTGCTCACTTCATTCTATATATTGTATTCAATTTAGGATTATTCCTCTGGAGTTCAGCTTCTTAAACTGGGATTTGCAACTCTATGGAGTCTTATAACTGAATGTAGGAATGCAAAACTGTGATTTATTTTTAATAAATGTTTGATTTGTATGCCTATTTTATACACCTCTATATTTTATGTACCTCTATATCCGGGGTCAAAATTGGGCAAAAAACATTCATGAGTATAAAAAGTTTAGAAAGTCCTGCTCCAGAGGTACTTAACCTCATTTTTTGGTAATTTTTAAAAATACTTTTCTGTTCATATTGTACAACCATTTTGAACTTATTGTGTTCTATGATGTAAGATGTTGGGCTAAACCTAATTTCCACCAGATTGCTTTCTGGTTTTCCTAGCTTTTGGAGGGAAGAGGGGAGAGTCAAAAGAAAGGAGTCTTTCCCCATGTAAAATAAATTATTAGATTTTACAAACCTGGTCTACTCTCTTTGCTTCTGTTTCTTACTCGCTAGTCTGTTCTGCTGATTTATTTTCTGTTTTTATGTGTATCAACTAATTTCAATGACTACTGCTTTAAATTGTATTTTTGAGTTCTGCCCTTGCTTATACTCTCTCCATATTTAAAAAAAAATTGCTTCGTATTCTAGAGATTGGATCTTTCAAGTTAATTTTATGATTTTTTTTATTAAATGAGTATCCCCTTAAGTCAACTAAATCATTCAATTTATAAAATCAGTTTAGTACTACTTAGAAAAACTGTTTTTGTTACATATTTTGAATCCTGAATTCATGTAATAATTATTTTCTAAGTATGCCATCAAACCCATATTATTTGTAGGTATAGATGCATCAGTCATATATATATATAATTTTGCCTCCCCATTGCAATTTGCATACCTTTAGTTTTCCTCCTTTTTTTTTTTTTTTTTTTTTTGGCTTATTACTATAGCTTCCATTTATAGAATCATTTCAAATAATAATGGAGGTGGGCTACCTCCATTTTACCCCTTTTTTTCCTGTTTGAAAGCTTTTAGTCCTCCTTCTTTACAAAAATATTAGCTCTTTCTATCAAAATATAGTTTTCATCATATTAAGGAAAGGTACTTCCATGTTCTATACTTTTAAGAGTTTTTAAATCTTAAATAAGTATTATATTTTGTGCAAAAAAGTTTCTTTTTTTAACCTATTAAAGCAGTTATTTGGTTTTTATTATCTTTGCTTTTGTGAATTACCTGTACTAATTTTTTCTATTGTCAAACTATTTTGTGTCTCCTATCATATGAATCCAGCTTAGTCACAATCATTTCTTCAAATTCAGTGTTCATATTTTCCTTTTTTTCTGGAAGAAATTTAAACCTTAGGTTCTCTTTACATCCTATATTTAATTCATCAGTATTCTCATTTTGTAGAACTCCCAAATGTTCTTACATTTTTTTGTTTTATTTTGTTCCAACATTTGCCTTTTAGTTTTGATTTTTTTTGCATTCAAAACATACTGTTTCTCTAAGTCTTTTTTAAAAATCTTATATTTTTGTATTAATATCTATTAGTAATATTGAACTATAGTTTTCTTTTTCTTCTTTGTGTGTCTCTGGAGACTTTAATTTACCAAATTAAAATTTGGCAAAACATCTTTTGTCTTTTTTTTTTTTGAGAAAAATTTTATAGCATGGGCATAAATTCCTCTCCAAATTTTTGATAGAATTCATTTGTAAGAACATATGACCAAGATTTTCCCCCTTTTGCAAATAATTATGGCATGTTTGTTTTCCTTCTTAGAGATTGAGTTAAGATTTTGATTACTTATTTTCCTTTCACATTTTATATTGTTTATATAAAGTTCATCAGTTTTCTTTGACTTCTTATTTTTGCTTTCATATAATTTTGTACACTAATTTCTGATAGTTGATTTATTAGTGAGAGCATGTTTTTCTTCCTGAAAATATTCACTATTTTTACTTACTCTTCTGATTTTTTTTTCTAGTTCTACATTTTGTTCCTTAGATTCTTTGTCATTGATGCTGTTTTTGCCTTAATTGCTATTGACCTGATGTCAGATTTTTAATTAAAATTAAAAGGGTACCTGCATTGGAGCAAGTTGCCTAGAAGAACTCTGGACAGTGAGTTCAATTGGGAATGAAGTAGGGGTGTGCTGGAACCAGTTCATACTGGTTTTACTAGAGCATATTGTTAAATTTTCAGTGTAAGCATTTACACCTTTGAAGTTGACAAATACTACAAATAAGGTCTTGATTTATATTTTCCTAATTTTTTTTAGATATCGGAAAGTGATGGAAAAACATGCACTTAGCATGTTAAATTTAAAAGTAGTTGTACATGTTTTTTGTTGTTGTTTTGTTTTGGTTTTTTTTTTTTTTTTTGTTAGTTTTGCTTTGTTTCAGAGAGTCAGATGTTAAATATTTACCAGCATACCCTTGTAGTCAAGTAAGGATGACTGTAGCTACTCATAAAATGTTGTCCTGGGCTTAGGAGATCAACAGTCAGAAGAATAAATCTCTAAATGTATAGTTTTCTTCTGGTTAGGAAGGAGACAGGGATTTCCAGAGAGTGAGTCATTTTATATGTTATTTTAAGAAGTAAGACAAAAGCCTTTACTTTGTGGTATATGATATTCCCTTTTCTTTGTTGTTGTTTTTCATTGGTTGGTTTTGGTTTGTTTGTTTGTTTGTTTGTTTTGTTTTGTTTTTGGTAACCATGAACCTAAACAATTTTGATTTTTTTCATGGGAATTTAATTTAATGGATTTTTTCCCTTGTTACTTGTAAGATTTGTTCTTTGGTGACACAGTTCTTTAATTTGAGTAAAGTGTTACATAGGGATTTAAACTTGAGGTTTCTTTTAGTTAGTGTCCCATGAATCTTTTCATTTTTTCTTGAATTTTTTAAATGAAAATCCCATCGTTTTTAACCTGTGGATATAAAGAATCTCTCTTTGAACTTATCTAACTTAACTAACCAGTCTCTGGTTAGATTTGACAATTTATTCCTTAAGAACTTTAATTTATGTTTTTATTTCTTCTATAATTTTTACTTAATTGTTTACTTGTTTTTATGAACTACTCTAGGGCTTATGGAGTTGAGATTAGTATGATTTAAAGGGGGCTTACGGAATTTGTCATTCAATCTTTACCTTCCTTCAGTGATTATGATTCTGTTTTCTTTGTTGTAAAGTATTTATCCACTGAGGTATACCATTTCTTTGAATTTTGATTTCTTTTTTCAGTGAACTTTTGTCAAACTTAATGCTGCTTCTGAATTTTCCTTGGTGTACTTGCTGAAAATATCCTTTATTTTTAATCCTTTCCCCTCAGAAAAATCTATTGCTACTATGTTCCTTCCTTAGCCCTTACAGCCTATTTCTGTGGGAATTATATAGAATCAGGAGATGGTGTGTCTTATGTTAAGAACAACAAAGGATTGTCACTGGATTCAAGAGTTTGTGGAGCCCACCGAAAGGGCCAGGTTGAAGAATAAATACATTATTACTATATTCAAGCTTAGCTAAAAGGCCAAGAAGCAATAGAAAGGAATTATTTAAAACTACACATGCCAACAAAACTGACATGACTGTTTACAAAAATATAAAATATCCAGATTAATAACAAGAGATTTTTAAGTAACATGGTATTAGAAAAAAGAAACTAAACAAATTATAAATAAATTCTCAAAGAAAAATAAAACTTTAAGGTAGATGAATTTATAAAAAGCTTCTATCATACATTCAAAGAATTATCATTTCCAGTATTATATAATTATTTGTAAATGGAAAAAAGATGGAATTTTATCAGATTCCTTCTGTGATACAAATGTACCTTGATAACTAAATCACAATCAAAACAGAGAAGTATAACTAATTATAGACCAGTATCCCTAATCAATATTGACAGAAAAAATTTATTAAAATAATAACAAAATAGTTATAGCAACATATTAAAAAGCATATACTTCAAGTTGGACTTATACAAGGAATACAGGATTGATTCAGTACCAGAAAAATTATAATAAAAATCATGTGATCTCATAAATAAATGCAGAAAACACTTTTTATAAAATCTAACAATTATTCAAAAAGAAACAGCAGAAAACATAGGAATAAATAAATGAATAAGTAGAACAATTGGCAAAGTCCTAATTATATTTAAATCATTGTTCTAAGCACTAGGGATGCAGATAAAAAAGTTAAGACATGAGATACTCTCCTGGCATTCACAATCTAATTAATGAGGCAACACATAAAAAAGTTCCATCTTTTGTTTCATCAGTATTAGAAACTGGTATGATTTTTGTCATGAGAAATGATATTAAAGAAAAAGCATCTCTGTCTACTTTGCCTCATTCTAAGGATCTAAGGGATCAATTTTTTTAAATGTGAAGGAAAGTGGGCTAAGCATTACCAGATTTCAAAGTGTATTTCAAAGCAGTAATCATCAAAACAATCTCTTATTTAGAAATAAAATGTTAGATTAACTATCCAGTACATAGTAGTAAATGAGCATGGTCTTTGACAAACCCAAAGATCTAAGATTGTAGGACTAGAAATCACTGTTTGATAAAGACTGCTGGGAAAAGTGGGAAATGATTTTTTAAATAAATTTTTATTGACAGAACATATGCTTGGGCAATTTTTTACAACATTATCGCTTGCACTCATTTCTGTTCTGACTTTTCCCTTCCCTCCCTCCACTCCTTCCCCTAGATGGCAGGCAGTCTTATACATGTTAAATGTATTATAGTATATCCTAGATACAATAAATGTGTGTAGGACCGAACAGTTCTCTTATTGCACAGGGAGAATTGGATTCAGAAAGTAAAGAAAACAAAATGGGAAGAAAAACAAAAATGCAAACAGTTTACACTCATTTCCCAGTGTTCTTTCTCTGGGTGTAGCTGATTCTGATCATCATTGATCAATTGGAACTGAATTAGATCATCTCTTTGTCGAAGATATCCACTTCCATCAGAATACATCCTCATACAGTATTGTTGTTGAAGTTGTATAATGATCTCCTGGTTCTGCTCATTTCACTTAGCATCAGTTCATGTAAGTCTCTCCAAGCCTCTTTGTATTCATCCTACTAGTCATTTCTTACAGAACAATAATATTCCATAACACTCATATACCACAATTTACCCAACCATTCTCCGATTAATAGGCATCCATTCATTTTCCAGTTTTTAGCCACTACAAATAGGGCTGCCACAAACATTTTGGCACATACAGGTCCCTTTCCCTTCTTTAGTATTTCTTTGGGATATAAGCCCAGTAGTAGCATTGCTGGATCAAAGGGTATATAGAATTTGATAACTTTTGGGGCATAATTCCAGATTGCTCTCTAGAATGTTTGGATTCGTTCACAACTCTACCAGCAATGCATCAGTGTCCCAGTTTTCCCGAATCCTTCCAACATTTCATCATTATTTTTTTCTGCCATCTTAGCCAATCTGACAGGTGTGTAGGGATATCTCAGAGTTTTCTTAATTTGCATTTCTCAGAACAATAGTGATTTGGAACACTCTTTCATATGAGTGGAAATAGTTTCAATTTCATCATCTGAAAATTGTCTGATCATATCCTTTGACCACTTATCAATTGGAGAATGGCTTGATTTCTTATAAATTAGAGTCACTGGGAAATGATTTGGCAGAAACTAGGTATTAATAACAGATCCTACCATATACTGAGAAAAAATCACAATTGTGCATGATGTAGACCTAAAGGGTAATACCAAAATCAAATTGTAGGGCATGGAATGTTTTACCCATCAGACTTGTGGATAAGGAAGGAATTTATGACCAAACAAGAAAATGTGTTTTAGAATGTAAAATGTATAATTTTAATACATCAAATTAAAAGAGTTTTGTACAACAAAACCAATGCAGCCAAGATTAGAAAGAAAGCATAAAACTGGGGAAATTTTTTATAGCAAGTTTTTCTGATAATCATTTCTCAAAAATATACAAGAGTGATTCAAATTTTTAAGACTATAAATTATTACCCAATTGATAAATGATCATTTTTTTCAGAAGAAGAAATCAAAGCTATCAACAGTTACATGAAAAAATGCTTTAAATCCCACTACTGATTAGAGAAATATAAATTTAAGCAACTCTGAAGTATTACCCTCATACATATTATACTGGCCAGATAAGGCAAATGATATGGTTGGAGGGAATATGAAAAAATAATAGAGATCCTAGTGCAATATAATTGGATTTGTGAAATGATCCAACCATTGTAAAGAGCAATTTGGAACTATGACCAAAGTTCTATAAAACTCTGCATACCTTTTGACCCAGTAATACTGCTATTAGGTCTTTATTCCACTATATCACAGAAAAAGGCAAGGGACTTATATGGGTAAAAAATAGTACCTCTTTTTTGTGGTGGCAAAGAATTGTAAATTAAGGAGATGATGAGAATTGCTAAGCAAGTTGTGATGGAATACTATTGTGTGAAAAAAAAACTAGGAAAACTTAAATGAACTGATACAGGATGAAAATAAGCTAAACCAGGAAAATGTTATATAGAATAGTAGCAATATTGCATGATGATCAACTGTGAAAGCTTTAGTCTCAGTAACACAATGATCCAAGACAGTTTTTTAAGGATATTATGATGAAAAATGCTATCCACATCCAGAGAAAGAACTGATGAAGTCCAAATGCAGATTGAAGCACACTTTTTAAAAACTTTATTATTGTTGGTTTTGTTTGGGGGGTTTTTTGATTAATGCTTTTTTTTTTTTTTTTTTTTTTTTGCAATTTTGCCAGTATGGAAATGTTTTGTATGACTGTACATATATAATCTTTATCAAATTGCATTCTCAAGGAGGATAAGGGGAGGAAATTTTTTTAAAATTTGATTCCCATATTCCATATGGACATAAGGATTTCCATTCCATATGGATTTGATATTCATATGGAAATCAAATTTTTAAAAAACCATTAAAAATTGTTTATAAGTAATTGAGAAAAAATAAGTTTAAAAATGTAACATGGGAATTATATGACTATTTACAAAACACATTTTATAGAAATGAAGACAGAAGTGGAGAAATAATTACAAAATATTTTTTTGTTTTCAATTCTAAAGAATTGTCACTATTGTCATGAAGAATTGGGCATGACTGAATGAGTGAAGAATCTCAAAATGGAACTATAAATTGATCCTACCATTCTGGAAAGGGAATTGGAATTATGCTCCCAGATAAATAAAATCTATCCAATTCTTGACCCATCTCTGCCACAATAAGACTTATACCACAAAAAGATAAGGGAAAGAAACCACATTATAAAAGTGTAGTAATTCCTTTCATGACAAAGAAAAGAATTAGAATCTAGGTCTCATTAATTGGGAAACAGCTTAACAAATTGTTATATTACAGTAATGGAATACTATGGTACTTTAAGAAGTAACGAAGTGACAATTTCATAAAACCTGGGAAGACTTGATTAAACTGATGCTGAATGACATGAGCAGAACAAGGAGAGAACAATTTATGTGATATTAACAATGTTCTGTTAAAAAACAAAACAAACACATAAAAAAAAAACCTTTTAAAGACTTGAGCACTCTGATAGTTGTCTAGCCACCTTTTCAGAGAATCTATGATGAGCCATGCTATTTACCTCTGACAGAAAGTAGGTGTATTCACCAGGCAGAATGAGACACATTGTTTGGATATAATCAATCAATGCAAGAATTTATTTGGCTTACTATGCATATTTGTTACAAAGGTTACTTCTTTTTTCTCCCAGTGGAGGAGAAGTATTACTTTTTAAAAGCATGAAACTTAGAAAAGTAAAATAAGTTTAAAAAGTGTTTTGTGGTTAGAATTGTTCAATTCTCTTTTTCATTCTTACTGCCTCTTTTAATGCTCTTATTTAATACTTTTAATCTTTGGTACATTTTGAACTTTTCCCTCCTTCATTTTTTCCTCCAGCTTCTTATTTCTCCAAAGCTATTTGTTTTCTTTCTTTTTCTTGCCTTACAGCTGGTGTAATTCATGGGTTTCAACTCTCTTCACTTGTTAGACTCCCCCAGAATAGTCTCTCAAGGTTAACTGGAAAGACTGGATTTGGTAAAACTGTAGGAGTCACATTTAAAGCGGGACTAGTACATCCACTCTGAGATGGGACAATTGAAGGTCAAAAATAGATAGTTCTAGATATCCACCTGCTCTGGCAGTAGGGACCCTTTTGTGAAAATACAGAAAAAAATTATAACTTCAAAATTCAGGCATCACAGTCACAAAGATATGTTAAGCAAACAATTACTACTTATGGTATCTGGGTTGCCTGTAACCACCCAAAACCAATCTTTTGCTAAAAATTGATGAAAATAATAGTTTTTGTATGTAATTCTATATAATTCATTAATTCTGATACTACACACTCTTCCTAATACAGTAACCATGAAATAACCCATAAAATATAGCACACAAAATAAAATCAGTTAAATGCACAAAATAGTTTTTCTCCTTAGCAGTTTCCTAGAATTATGTGTTTTTTGTGGAAGCATCTCAATTTTTAAAAAATGAAACATCGAATTTGTACAATATTTACTTTTTATAACACGTGAAATCTTGAGTATCATAAATACTGTACAGCAAATAAAAATTATTAAAACTAAAACATTTGTTAACCTGTATCTTACCTTCCACGATGTCAACTGACAATATAAAGGTATTGTACTATAGTCATACTGCAGAATATTTTGCCTGGCTACCCTAGGAAAACTGACAGAGGTTGTGGGCACTTTAATCATTACTATCTTGATATCACCTTAAAGCCCAAAGGACTTGCACTATGCTTCTCCGGACATAATTTAAAAAATAAAATTTTGTTTTAAAAGCAAACAATGAAAATTCAAACAGTGGATGTGCAGGGAGTTCTTCTAGAGTGATAGGAGGAACAGGACTAGAGTTTAGTAGGATACCAGTTGCTCCACAAAATTGCATGCATATTCTCATTTTTTCTCTAGTGGACATTAAAATGTGTGCTATTGCCAACATAAAAGTGAAAATCAGGTTGCTGATGAAATCAAGCTAATATTTGAAGTCATGAAAGTTAGTGAATGTTGAAGATTGACTATGTATAAGCAAGTGCGTGTAGGATAAATAGGAAATAAAGAGGGAATGGAATCAAATAGATGGGTTTTTGCATGAGCAAAAATGTAAATTCCTCTGCTTGGTGTTCAAACCTTGAACTCCTGATTCCAACCAACCCTCCTTCTCAGCCCCACTGGAAAGTACTTCCCCTTCTGCATTTTATGATCCAGTCAAATTGACCATATCTCTGTTCTTCATTCATAACACTATGTATACCCTTTCCATGTCTTTTTTCTCATATGGCTTGAAAGCATAAGAGTTGCATATATTTGTCTGTTAGATTGGAGAGGGAAAAGCTTTTTTGTGCTTTTTAAAATTTTTTTAAGGTTTTTTGATGTCAGTGTGTTTGCTCAGTATTAGATACAAATGCAAGGAATGAAACTCTGCTTGCTCTCAAAAAGCTTATGTTCTATTGCATGAAATGACATCTACAGCTACTTGCACACATGAAAGAGTATACACAGGGCAAATACAAAGTAAATAAGAGGATAATACTTGTAGAACTAGAAGGGGCCTTATAGGCCTTCTTGTTCAAGCTCCTCATTTTAAATACAAGGAAACTTGTAAAGGTTTGTAAAGGCTTGTAAAAGTTAGATTATATGCTTATGGTTGAAGAGTTAGTAAGTGTCAGGAGTGGAACTTTGAACCCAGGTCTTTCAGAATTCAAATCAAATCAAATCTCTACTATATCATACTTTTTTCTAGGGCAACCCAATCTTAGCAGGATCATCCTTCTAGAAGTTAGGGTCATCAAGACTGGCTTTATGTACCAATCATCGATTACTCCATGAAATGGAATTTAGCTCCATTGAATGGGAGCTAAATAGTTATGTTAACCTAACCCATGTGTATTCCATCAATTGTCCTGCCAGATAATGACATGAAAGTTTGTGTGATTTATAATAAATAATCATATACTTATTTAACTTTTTAGGAAGGTTAAAGGAGGTAATATTGACGTGCACCCATCAGAAAAGGCACTTATTGTTCAATATGAAGTGGAAGCTACCATTCTTGGAGAAATGGGGGATCCCATGCTGGGAGAACGGAAGGAATGTCAAAAAATGTGAGTTTTATTTGGGTTTATACTCGTTTATAGTATTGAGCATTTTATATACTCATAACTTATTACTCTTCAAATTTGAACAGAATCTTGTTGGTGACAATATAAGCACTGGAGTTGATATTGTTAGCCCTCTTTTCATGCTTTTTTGTTTTGATAAATAAAAGACAATACTAGACAAACTGTAGACAACAGTTATTGTAGGCGTTTTTCAGCAAGGCCTCATGCCTAAAGCTGAAGATCTAGCTTATCTAAAGAGTCCTTCTGGTGAATCATGGTATGTGAAGGTAATGGCTTACTATTGTGCTCTAAGAAATGATGAGTGGGCAGATTTCAGAAATGCCTGGACAGACATGAACTGATGCTGAGTGAAGTAAGCAAAACCAAGAGAACACACAGTAATGGCCACTTGCTAAGATGATTAGCCATGATACTTAGGCTTCTTGCCAATTCAGTGGTCCAAGACAATCCCAAAAAAGTCATGATAGAAAATGCTATCCACAAGACAGCTAAGATGGTGCAGAGGATAGAGCACTAGCCCTGACATCATTGCCCTCCAACACTTAATATTTACTAGCTGTGTGACCCTGGGCAAATCATTTAACCCCAATTGCCTTGCAAAAAAATCACCAGAAAAAAAAAAGAAAGAAAATACTGCCTACATCAAGAGAACTATGGAGTCTGAATGAAGATCAAAGTATGCTTTTTTCTTTTGTTTTGACACTTCTTTCAAAACATGAGTAATGTGGAAATGTGATTAATGTGAATGTACATGTAGATCCTTCCAAATTATTTGCTCTATTGGGGAAGAGAGAGGAAGGGAAGAGGGAAGAAAAATTTGGAGCTCAAAATTTTATAAAAGTGAATGTTGGAAACTTTCTTTACATGTGATTAGAAAAAAAAATACTATTAAGTGAAGGGGGGGAGTAGGGGGGAAAAAAACTCTGTTCTGAGTTAGAAATCCATATGTTTATTAAGCCCTTATCATGTGCCAAACACTGTGCTGCTTGGAAAATCATTTATTAGTCAAAAAAAAAAAAAAAAAAAGGTAGTCCATGCCCACTAGGAGTTTAAATTCTAATAAAAAACTGGAAATCTGTGGGTGAGGAAGAGAGTCAACCTGGGGAAGAGTAAAGGAGGGAGCATGATGCTATCCTGGGTGCTTCTTGAAAGGTAGTGGGGCAGGAATTTCAGAAGTCCTCTGGTCCAGTATCCTCATTTTGCAGAGGAGTCTAGGACTTAAGGGATTTTCTCAAGTACACAGATCTAAGAAGTTTTCTTAGATTTTTCTACTGCTTTAGGTGCTAGGGGTATTGAGACCACACAAATACTCCCCTCCCCCCCCCCCCCCCCCCCGGGAACTTCTCTTCCCTCGTTGCAGCAGGGGAATCATACATAATAAATAAGCATCCTGCAAAGGTTTATAGATATTATGTGTGCTTATGCTTGTATATGCCTATCAATATATATTCATATAGTGATTATTTGAGGAAGAGAAAGTGCAAACAGCTAAGAATTAGGAAAAAAATTTTTCTAGGAATCCTGCAGGTCAGCCTAAGAAGGGGAGGTGAGGCAACCCCCCAGGATAGTTCACAGTCAGGGGGTAACAGCTAGCCAGCCAATTTGGCTGCAATGGGGAGAGCAAGCCAGTCCATGTTGGGCATGCAACCTGAAAGGGTCATCAGCAAGGAGAATTATAAGTGGCTTTAAATTCTGAACTCCAGAGGCAAGAGAGAGCTGTAGAAACTTCTTGAGATGGGTGACATGATAGTTGGATTTATTTTGGAAAGATTATTTTGGCCAAATGGAAGAGAATAGATTGAAGAGAATAGAAGTCGGATGCTGAAAGCCTGGAACTGAGTATGGAGAAGAGAGCAGGCTGGATTGCATTTGGGAAATTATCTGTGCTTTCAGTGATTCCAGGCTTTTCTCTGAAACAAAATCCTTCTTTTTAACAATTTTTCTGGTATTCTTTATGCCTGCAATCACGGAATACCAGAGTATCTGAGAATCAGAATTACAGGTTACTCAAAGTACATTGGGGGAAAAAAAAAACCATGGTGATTTTAACAGATTCAGCTTATCAATATTTATGAATTGCTTATACCAGATGATATAAAATCTATCAGAAAAATGGCATGTAATAGGTACTTAATAAATTAGTGAATTCAATTGAAATAAAAAATGTCTAAGATGAAAAGGAGGTAATCTGGTTTGCAAACATCAAGATCAAAGGGTAACAGACTGACAGCTCAGGTACTGAAGTGCTACTTAGGGAATGACAGGAAATCCTAGCACCTTGGGAGAATCCCCTTGTTAGAGTATTTATAGGAAAACATGCATAATAGCATATGTTTAGAAAGTATGGGATCTTTACCCATGAAGGGAAGAACCACATTAATGAGATTACTAATCTACTGAAAAATGTTATAGCTCTTAAGTATTTTTTCAAATGTGGACTTCTGCATTGTTTTTTTATTCTCCTAAAGAAGACTGCTTATTTTTAGCTACTTTCCCTTCCTTTCCCTCATTATTACCTAGCTCTAAAGAAACAGGTGGTCCCAATTGTATTTGATATTTTATTTTAGTTTCTTCCATTGCATTTCATGGATAACTTTGAAAGCATGGGAAGAAAAATATGTATATGTGTGTATATCCAACCATATGAACAAACTTATAAACAAATTCATACATATCAATAATTATATAGTTATATAAATGTTGTTTATGTATGTGTTTATATATATGTGTGTGTATATTTATACATGTTAATATATTGCTTGCTGTCAAGATATTTGAATTGAAAAATTCTTTCTTACAGAATTCGTCTGAAGAGTCTCAATGCTAACACTGATATCACTTCCTTGGCTCGGAAAGTGGTTGAAGAATGTAAACTCATTCATCCCTCAAAACTAAATGAGGTGGAACAGCTGTTATACTACTTACAGAACCGGCGTGATGCCTTGTCAGGGAAAGGTAAGCAGAAGTCACTGACCTGTATTCAAGGCCAGAGGAACAGAACTGCAAGTATTGATCTTTCGTATTTTGTATTTTCTTAGATTTTACTTTTTTTTTTTTTTGTATTTGCAGAAACATAATTAAGAAATTACATGTCATTTTGATTCAGAAATAATTTAATGGAAAAAAGTTTTATGACAATAAATTCATTTTCTGTGCTCCAAGTAGATGTGCCAAATTTAGTACTGGTCATCATTTTAAAATTTGCAAATTATTTTAAAACCTTATTTTATGATATTTCAGAGATTGGTCAAAGAAAAACATAAAATGTTTCCTTAATCCTTTGTCTCTATTGTTCTATCATCCTTAATCTCTTAATCAGACAAAAAACAGTGAAGACAGATCCTAACAAATAAGTTACTTCAGAGTAGATATTACAAAAGAGCCCAATCCATGATTTTTTGAATTTCATTCTCTCATTATTTAAAAAGGCACAAATGTTTTAATGGTATATCACCTCATATTGATTATTGGTAACTTATTTTGACTGCATTCAAAAAAAATTTAAATCTTTGATAATATGACTTTTCATTGAAACATTCTATCTCCTTCCCTCACCCTTTTAAAATAAAAAAGTCTTGATACTTAAGATATGCATTGCCTCTTATCTGATGCAATCATTCTTGACACGCTGATTTTGTGATCTGTCTACAAACTTGAAATTATTGAAATTATATGCACATGTAAATTATTTTGGTTGTTTTCTCATCAGAAATTTCTTTTTTTTAATTATTCATTACATTCCTGTTAAAAGTAACTTTCTCTACTCTGGTAATAATAGCCATCTCTTTTCATATGTAGATAGTAAAATTTAAAAAAACTTACAGACTATTTTTTTCTGTGCTTCATTTAAAAAACAACAACAATTTTTGGAGGTAGGAGAGGCAGGGGTTCTGTATATCTGCTGTTAATCTGGAATATCCTTAATATCATATTATGATTGTTGAATTTTTCTTAGCAATGTGTTTTTAACATATGATTAGAACGTTTTTACTGTAAGTCCAGGACAAATTCATTCCTTGTACTATTTCAGAAAAGCAGTTTTTCCCCCCCGAGGCTGGGGTTAAGTGACTTGCCCAGGGTCACACAGCTAATATGTGTTAAGTGTCCAAGACCAGATTTGAACTCTGGTCCTCTTGAATTCAGGGCTGGTGCTCTATTCACTGCTCCACCTAGCTGCCCCTCAGAAAAGCATTTTAAAGTAATATTACAAATATATAAATTGTGCATGTTAATTTTCAGACAAGATGCTTCTCAGGGACCAGGATAATAAACATTAAAAACAACTGTTTTATTTTATAACTTACAGACTGCAAACAAGGATATTTAAAATTAAATATTAACTTGATTCTGTGTGAAATATTTGTCATTCTGAATCTTCACTCATATTTAAATTGAACAAATAATTCATCCATTCATCTTTCTGTGCCATTTTCCACATCAGTGAAACGTCAGCTCTTATCAATTATACCTACAGATTAGGGCAACAAGAGAATTAGAACTTTGAATTATGAGTTGCCCACATTTTGGTTGTATTTCTCCTCACATGATGGTCTTTACCATATGGCAGCTTCAGGAATCTAGAAATTGAAGTGATGGGAGACTGTTAGGTAGAAAAGGATATGAAATATGAATAAATAAATAGAATAGAAAAGTTTTGAATATACAGGATACTTATTTTATTGTCATATGTTCCCATTTCAAAGTCCTTCTGTCTTTATTGAGTATGTTCCTAAAGATAGTATCTGTTTTACAAGAAATCTAATTAGGATCAGTACAGCTTCTGGAAAATATTCAGTAAAACCATGAATAAGTTAGAGACTGACAGGAGAGTGTGGACAGACACTGGAGACATAAAGAAATTCCATACATTTCATGGTAAAGGGGATCAAATAGCACAAATCAAAACATTGCTTCTTTGGATGTGGTATTTTAATATTTGCAGGCATGCCAAAAATGTTTCATTAAGTTAAGTGTGAAATATATTTCATATAAAAAAAGATTTTATTTCTCTTGATAATTTTTGTATACTT
Source organism: Sminthopsis crassicaudata (assembly GCF_048593235.1). Taxonomy (NCBI): domain Eukaryota; kingdom Metazoa; phylum Chordata; class Mammalia; order Dasyuromorphia; family Dasyuridae; genus Sminthopsis; species Sminthopsis crassicaudata. Next base: position 58,145,562 of record NC_133620.1, on the reverse strand, counting down.
GAAACACATGAAACTTAGTTTTAAAAATTGCTAAATATACATATATAATATTTTATATTGTGAACTCTCTAAACTTTCTTTTTATTATTTTCTGTTACTCAAATAATTCTAGCATCATGATAAAATATGCATTTGTTCATAAAATTTTATTGTAATAAAATCTTATTGCTTTAATTTATTTGCTGGGACAGTTTCTAATCTACACTTCCACAAAAGGGTGTACTTTCTTTCTGTTAAAGTAACTAAAGCTTTAATAATAACAATGATGATAGTTAATAGCAGATGCCCTACCTCTTTCAAAGTAATAAAAGTTTGAATAATAACAAAAACAATTACAACTAACATTTATTTGGTGCCTACTGTGTGTCAATCACTATGCAAGCATTTTACAAATGTTACCTCATTTGATCTTCCTTATTTTGTGAGGGAGGTGCTGTTTTTATCCCCATTTTACAGTTGTGGAAACTGAGGCAAACAAGCCAAATAACGTACCCAGGGTCCACTAGCTAGTAAGTTAATGGATGAGGTCACATTTGAACTCAAGTTTTCCTGACTCCAGGCACAATGTTCTGTGCAATATGGTGCCACCTAGTGGCAATTGCCTTGGTAGTAGTAATCTATAAAGAGCTATAAAGAATCATGATTTCGATACTATCAATCAGTCTGTGCTCATTCACATCCCAAAATATATTCTTATCATATATATTATGATATCATATATATCATATATCATATATATTCTTATGCACTGAGATATTTCTAAAAGTTCGAACTTCCTAATATGAAGCCAATGCCAGAGCATAAATACACCAGAGATTCTTCTTGAAAATAAGTAGATTTACAATTTAGCTTTTAAAAATTGACCCATTTTACTAGATTACTTACTTTAAATTTAAGTTGCATAAGTATTTGTGGATAGGGACTCTATAACTTCTCTTTCTTCACTGACTCTTCATGATGGAAAGTTACAGTGGGGAAAGAGAATTTGCCAAGGCAAATAGACTAATCACCTTATTTGAAAATAACCAGGGTGTAGATATAGAACATTAGTCACTACAGTGTTTTCTCCAAATCCCATGAACTGTTTTGAAGTGCGGCTGTAGCATCAGTTTTCTCTGTTTGCTTCCAAGTTTTGAATGTTTCATGATTTCCTAAGAGGTGTTTGGGTAAGGTTGAACTTGATAAGGCTCCATAATCACTGAAGTATCTAAAGTACTTAATAATTGGAATTGATGATTGTAGTAGAGTTGATTACTCCAGTTTATTCTTTTGTAGTCTTTGTTTATATTTTTAGAAAATTTTTTTGCATCCCAAACTTCTAAATTTTAGAGTAAGGCGTATCTGAAAGTTGATAGATTCTGTGAGTCATTCTAAACCAATGTGACACAATATGTAGTATTATTTAAAAGTGCTTAGTGATTTAATTTGCCACAAAAAATTATTCAGATATTACTGACAAAATTTGCTAATATTCTAAAGATAAAAGATAAAAATTTTTTCTGAATAAATGGAAATCTGAACTATAGTGCATAGTGACTTATGATATTAATCACTATGGTATAATCTAGAAAACAAGAAAAAAATAGCTTAAGAATGGATCAATAAATTTTCCATAGATCATTATATTTGTTTAATAAATATAAAATGAATTTTGAAATTTTTATTGTTCATGCTGTTTTTGAAGAGGACCAAGGATATTACAGGTTGATGTCTTGTAAGTGAATTGGATTTGAGAGAGACAGAGTTAAATAAAATCATCAGCTTCACTCGCTGTTCCTGAATTAGCAATGTCTAGTGGCAATACAAAAGTCAGGAAGACAGGCATTGGCCAGGATGCAGTGCTGACCATGCTCTAAGCACTTCACAGCATCAGCTACCTTCCTGGCCACTGGAACACATTGTTTTCATTTACCCATTCTACTATGGAAAGTCTTCACATGCTTAGAGTGGACCTCCCTCTACAACACAAATGGGTTGGAGGCCTATTGGTTACACTCCAATCTGGTTTAGCCTGTCTGCTGAGGCGGTTTACCAGGAAGTAGCCCTTGAACCTTCTCTAGCTTCTTGGAGCCCCTGGTGAAGGTCGAGGGAAGGTGGAAACCAGATAAGTACCTCACACTGGAGAGGCTAATCCTTCTGAAGACCCCGTGTGCCCCCTAAGTTTTATTGGAACATTCACAAAGTCCTATTTAGTTGCCTCTTTTGCTTACAAGTGACTCTGGATTCTTGAAAGACATGCCAAGGGAATCTAGCTCTAATAAGTTCTGCTATGCTGGGCACGCTTCAGGTGTGATACTGGCAAAAAGATTGGATTGTTTGAGGACCCAAAGATGAAGAACTTTTATTTCTGATTTTTTTGTTAATGGCAACATGAAACAAAAACACAAAGTGGCCCTCTCCATGATCCCCATCTATTTTTTCATTGATGTAGAATAAAAAGGGGACAAAGGAAGCTAAGAATCACACATTACTTAGATTATCTATAAATATTTGCTTTATATTTTGCCAGTAAGAACCGTGTTCATAAGTGAATGATCAGAATTTTATTAATCTTGATATATTCACTATAAATAAAACCAGAAGAAGTCATAGCTAAATAGAAGAATAATTCTCGTTTTACTTGAAAGGAAAAAAAAATTTATTATTTGTGCAATGGAAACAAATACACATAATGTCATGCATTATCTCATAAAACAGTAAAAAGATCAGCATGAAAATAACGAACAGTTTACATGCATTTATTGCCAGAGATACGAAATAAGTTATATGAGGAATTTGATAAGGCCTAATAAGTTATATCAATGTGTAGCTAATTGAGCTAAAAGCTTTTAGCATAAGAAATGAGAGATGCCAATGACTTGTAAATTAAACAGAAATGTTAAGCATATAAAAAAGAAGTGGGGTTTTTCCAAGAAACTATTATAGGGAAACTGAGGTGACTCTGTGATGCATAGAGTCTTGGACCTGGAGTCAGTAAAGCCTAGATTCAAATATAATTCACACACTGACTAGCTGGTCCTGAGCAAACTGCTTAATCTCTTTTTGCCTCAGTTTCTACATCAATAAAATGAGGGTGATAATAGCACTCAATTCCTACAGTTGTGAAAAACAAATAATCATAATTATTATAAAACACTGAGCATGGTGCCTGATACATAGTAGTATAGGCTCTATATAAATGTTGGCTCTTATCAGCTATTGTTAAGAATTGGAAGGTGGTAGATACAAATTAGCACTGAATAGTGTTAGAAAAATAAAAACTGATTTTTTTTTCAATTTATTTTTTTAGTAACTTTTTTATTATTATTAAAGCTTTTTATTTACAAAACATATGCATGGGTAATTTTTCCAACATTGACCCTTGCATAACCTTTTATTCCAAATTTTCTCCTCCTTCCCCCCATCTCCTTCCCCTAGTTGCAGGTAGTCCAATATATGTTAAGTATGTTGAAATACATGTTAGATCCTATGTATACATATTTATATAATTATCTTGTTGCACAAGAAAAATCAGATCAAGAAGGAAGAAAAAGAAAAACTAAGAAAGAAAAAAAAAATACAAGCAAATAACAACAGAGAAAGTAAGAATGCTATGTTATGTTCTACACCCTGTTCCCACGGTTCTCTCTCTGAGTGTGAATGGCTCTCTTCATCATTGCATAAGTGGAACTGGTTTGAATCATCTCAATGTTGAAGAGAGCCATGTCCAGCAGAATTGATTGTTGTATATTCTTCTTGTTGCCATATATAATGATCTCCTGGTTATGCTCATTTCACTAAGCGCCAGCTCATGTAGGTCTCTCCAAGCCTCTCTGAAATCATCCTGCTGGTTGTTTCTTACAGAACAATAATATTCCATAGCATTCATTTATTTATTCAACCATTCTCTAATTGATGGGCATCCACTCAGTTTCCAGTTTCTGGCCACTACAAAGAGGGCTGCCACAAACACTTTTGCACATACAGGTCCCTTTCCCTCCTTTAAGATCTCTTTGGGATATCATCCCAATAAAAAACATTGCTGGATCAAAGGGTATGCACAGCTTTATAACTTTTTGAGCATAGTTCCAAACCACTGTCCAGAATGGTTGGATCCATTCACAGTTCCAGTTTTTCCAACAATGTATCAGTGTCCCAGTTTTCCCACATCCCCTTCAACATTCATCATTATCTTTTCCTGCCATTTTAGCCAATCTGAGAAGCATGTAGTGGTATCTCAGAGTTGTCTTAATTTGCATTTCTCTGATCAGTGGTGATTTGGAGCACTTCTTGTGCCTACAAACAGTTTCAATTTCTTTACCTGAAAATTGTCTGTTCATGTCCTTTGGCCATCAATTGGAAAACGGCTTAAACTATTATAAATTTGAGTTAATTCTCTATACATTTTAGAAATAAGCCTTTATCAGATCCTTTGGATGTAAAAACATTTTCCCAATTTATTGTTTCCCTTCTAATCTTGTCTGCATTAGTTTTGTTTATACAAAAACTTTTTAAATTAATATAATCAAAATTATCTTATTTTATGATGAATAATGGTCTCTAGTTCTTCTTTGGTCACAAATTCCTTCCTCTTCCACAAATCTGAGAAGTAAACTATCCTATGTTCTTCTAATTTGTTTATAGTATCATTCTTTATGTCTAGATCATGAACTCATTTCGACCTTATCTTAGTATATGGTGTTAAATATTCCATATTGATTGGAATTCCATATAGATATTGATTGGTATAGCACTAAATAAATAGATTAAAAACCGATTATTTTAAAAACAAGAAATGACTCATTACTGATATGGGAGTCGTTCTTGAATTAGCTGTGTTATCAGGCCCCCTACTTGTTAGTGTGAAAATCAAATTTTCATATAGCTACAAGATTAAAAATGAGAAAAGGTAAGTTTTCAATTACAATAATGTCAATATGACCTGTTTAACTGTGTTATTTTAACAACAAAAAAAGGGGGGGAGGAATGGACAAAAGAAAGAAAGTTGATAGTAATGATGACAGTTTTGTATAAAGTTCATTTGATTTAAATCAGTTTCCATCAGATCTCATGATCAAGCAGACCTACAAATGTGTGAGATTTCTCACAAAATAATTTTATATAGATAGAAAAAACAAATTGAGGAAAGTTACTTAAAGAGATAACTGCCTTTAAAGAAAAGAACTATAACAATAGATCCTATTTTGGGGTGAGGGAGAGAGAAAGCAAGCAATATTGAAGAGAAATGGTGGAAAATTAAATATAAACCTAATTCATAACTTTAAATGTGAATGTATTAAACAATCCAATAAAATAAAAGAGAACAATAAATTTGATGGGAAAATAAACCCCACAATCTTTTGCTTACATGAAATATTATTAAAAGGCAAAAATAGCCAGAATAAAAATAATGATCTGGAATAAATTTAGTATATATTGTGCCACAGTTTCCTTTTATTGTCCTGACTCAGTTTCCCTAAATTGTCCTGCCTCAGTTCCTATATTACCCCTCCCTCCTAATCATGATGATCCAGATAAGGAGAAAGACATTCTATCTTAGACATCATCAGAATGTTCGGTGCCTCTCTCCATTCTGGCATCCCAACTTATCAGAATGTCTGGTGCCTCCCCTCCCCCTGTCAGAACTGGATTGATAGTCTGTTCCCACTCTCTCCACCCCTGCCTTGGTCTACTCCTGTAGCTGAGCCACATGTGTGTATATACTTCCTGGGAAGCACACATTAGCTGCTGGATGCTTTGGACATCAGCCCTGGGGGCAGTGTGCTCCCAGTACAATTTCTTCCTTTCAAATAAAATATTAAAAACTCTCTAATCTCTATCTTGCCTCAGTTTCTCCAGCATTAGAGTATGCATCACATGAATCCAAAAAAAAAAAAAACCAAAAAAAAAAAAAAAACCCCAGAAGTTATGATCATACCAGACAAAGCAAAAATAAAAATTTATAAAATAAAGAGACAAACAAGAAAAGTTAACAATATTCTGAAATGAAACATAACAATGTCAGTATTAAACTTATTTACTCTTAAGTGCCTTAGCAACTAAATAAATAAAAGTGAAATTAATTGAATTACTAAAAGACACAGAATATAATAGTGGCAAAATTGGGGGGGGGGGGAAAGCTGAAGAAACTAGAGCCAAAACACTTAAGGTATGTTCTAAGTTACCTTGGGCTGGGAAAAAAAAAAATTGCCTGTCCTTTTGTTAGTTCTGCTGTTCTAGTATTTGTTTTGAGACATTATTTAAATTGAGGGCAATTTGGGAGAGCACAGGCAAATTCCTGCTTTTTCTCTACTATTTTCATATATTTTCTCTTTTTCTTTCTCTCTCTCTTTTGCTCTCTCTCTCTCCCTTTCTCCTTTTTGTTCCCCTTCTCCTCTCTGTCTGTCTCTATCTCTTTCTTGATTTCACTACTGCTCGATCTCTTTTTTTTTTTTTTTTTTTTTTTAATTCTCTGTTATAAAAGATGGCCTTCAGATGGGGAAGGGATACTGGGGAAATTTTACATAATATAAAAAACACAAATTACAAGTAAAATTTATTTAAATTTTTAAAAAGGTGACTAAAAAGATGAGCTATAATAAAATGTGAGAGGGATAACATTGGTATTGGTGTGCTCCAATGGTATTCACGTGATGTCAAGAAAATGTATAGAGGAATGATCTTGTGAATCACTTAACCTCTTTGGACCTCTTGCCTTAAGGAATGAAGGTTTTGGCCTAGATAATGTTTGAGGTCTCTTATAGGTCTCGATCTATGATCCCATTTTTTGTGTAAAGACACTCAGAATATTTACTAGTCCTCTTTTGATGGAAGGTCACAGACAAAATTCATCAAAAATAGGTTTTAGCTTTGGTACATTATGGTGAGATCATCAGTCTATTGGAATATTTGAGAATTATAAAGTGAAATTGTATTCGTAAAAATGTCATATGTCTTAACTGTGTGATATATATTCATTGATAATACTTAGTTGTTTTAGGTGCCAAGGAAGGGAAAATTACTGTCAACTATAAAACCTTTTGAAAGAATTTCAACCTAATCTCTCTTTGCAATGAGATTACTTCTTAATTATTTGAGGTCTGGTTTTCCAGTGTGTGAATTGTGTAAGCTTTTTCTTTACTTCTTTATATCCTTGCAGTCTACCTTTGTACCTTTTTTTTCATTCTCATTTGAAATGTAATTAATTAAGCAGGAAACTAGGGTGAACACACTACTATACAGAAAGTTTACACCATTGAATAAAATGAAAAAAAATTATGGATAAATATTTACATGGCTTACTTACATAAGTATAAATTCATTACACAACCATACCTCTTTGTTTGAGGACAGAAATAACAGTTTATTTTCCTAAATCAGATTGAAAATATTCAGCTAAGCTAGAATTTCTAGGAAATTAGAATAGCAAAGTCCTTTCTCATAATTTCTCTGCTTTTTATTGTTACAGAAAAAAAGGAAAAATCCAGCAAGCCTAAAGATCCACCTCCTTTTGAAGGAATGGAGGTAAGACTATACTTTAATAGGAAGTTAAGTTTAAAATATTGTAGCTAAATAATTGTTTATTTTTTCTTTAAATAATGATAGCGACCAAATTAGTGAAGTGTAAAGGTTTTTCATAAATTACACTGAAAAAGAACTTTATGATTACTGCTAAAAAAAAAAGTTTCTTTTTTTTTTTTTTTTTTTAAATAATAATAGTTTTTTATTTACCAGATATTTGCCTGGGTAATTTTACAACATTGACAATTGCTAAAACTCTTTTTTTCCAATTTTTCCCCTCCTTCCCCCCACTCCCAGATGGCAGGTCGGCCAATACGTGTTAAATATGTTACAGTATAAATTAAATACATTATATGTATACATGACCAAACAGTTGTTTTGCTGAACAAAAAGAATCCGACTTTAAAATAGTGTATATTTAGCCTGTGAAGGAAATCCAAAATGCAGGCAGACAAAATTAGAGGGATTGGAAATTCTATGTAGTGGTTCATAGTCATCTCCCAGAGTTCTTTCGCTGGGTGTAGCTGGCTCAGTTCACCATTGCTCTTTTGGAACTGATTTGGTTCGGCTCACTGTTGGAGAGGGCCACGTCCATCAGAATTGATCATCATATAGTATTGTTGTTGAAGTATATAATGATCTCCTGGTTCTGCTCATTTCACTCAGCATCAGTTCATGTAAGTCTCTCCAGGCCTTTCTGAAATCATCCTGTTGGTCATACCTTGTCCATCGGAGAGAGACAGAGCAGACCCTTGAAACAAAGGAGAAGACCCAAGAAACATTGGGAGGTTCCATTGCTGACTGTGCCCACCACTGAAAGAACCTGGCAGTTATGGCGTTTGACTCATGGACATCAAAAATTGTTGGACTTGAAAACCGTCAGGAATCATTGGATTCTCTGACATGTGATAAGACCGTTATAGGACTTGAAAACTCTTAGGAAACATTGGATTCTCTGGGATATCATAAGACTATTGTAGGACTTGAAAGCCCCCAGGAATCATTGGATTCTCTGAGACATCATAAGACTATTGTAGGACTTGAAAGCTCTCAGGAATCATTGGATTCTCTGAGACATCATAAGACTATTGTAGGACTTGAAAGCCCTCAGGAATCATTGGATTCTCTGAGGCATCATAAGACTGTTGCAGGACTTCAAAACCTGTAGGGATCATTGGATTCCCTAACATATAAAAAGACTGATGTGGGACTTCAAAAACTTGTAGGGATCATTGGATTCCCTAATACATGAAGCAATGGACAATAGATTAGTTTTGTACTATCTTTTGGTTGCTGAAGAAGGCGTATGTGTGACTGATGTTTACATACCCTCCTTCTAGGACTTCCGGAAATCTTTTACAAAACCGTGTTGATATATATTGTTTATTATATCACCACTTGTATGTACAATTCATGTTTGTTACACCCCATCGAGCCTGCACTGACTGTGGGGAGAGTCATCACTAATAGCCTCTGCATTATTGCTATGTGCTTGTGTAATAACTCCCATGCTGGTTTGTGCATACTTGTCTCTAATAAGACCCTTCAACCCAGAAACCCGCTAGCAATCCCCACTTCCCTTTGGTGCTTTTCATCTCCCTTCCTGATTTGTCAGGGAGGGCGTGATCATCTCCTTTTTAGTGTTTTCATCTCCCTTCCTGAGAAGTTGGGGGGGGGGGGAATGATCACCTCCTTTTTGGGGTTCTCACCTCCCTGAAAAGTCAGGGATGGTGTGACCACCTGTGTTCTAAAACAAAAGAAAGTGGTTGATGTAAAGGGTTAGAACTGAGCAAATGCACTTGGATAATGGAGCATGTGAGACTAATTGCCAATTGGAAGTTCTCTATTAACTTGTTTGAAGGTTGACCCTCCCCAGCTGTTCTGTGCTGACTTGATTGGTGGGACAAAGAGGGGGAAGTGACGTATTGTGGGGAAGTAGGAGGAGGAAATTGAGGCATTCTCTTGTGGCGGTTGAGAGAGGAAGGTGGTGTGGAGATTACTAGATCTAATCCCCTGACGGTGACCTCAAGAGACCAAGAATAAAGACTTTTGATTAGCCTGACTCCTGCTGATTTCTGGGAAGACAGAGTTCCAGCAAACAATAATATCCCATACTATTCATATACCACAATTTATTCAGCCAATCTCCAATTGATGAACATCCACTTAGTTTCCAGTTTCTGGCCACTACAAAGAGGCTGCTACAAACATTTTTGCACATACAGGTCCCTTTCCCTTCTTTAAGATCTCTTTGGGATACAAACCCAGTAGCAACACTGCTGGGTCAAAGGGTATGCACAGTTTGATAACTTTTTGAGCATAGTTACAAATTTCTCTCCAGAATGGCTAGATGGAATACCAGTTTCTTAAACAATAAAGAGGAATAATGTTGACTATGACTTATATGCCATGATTTCTTATAATGAGATATGGATAAAGTTTTAAAACATTTATAATAAAATTATTTTATTGAATGGTTCTTTTAGTCTGTTGTAATTCCAAGGAATTATTCAGAATAGCACAATATTTAAGACAATCTACATTTGGAGTAACACTAATTCCAATTTTTAGAGTATGTACTTTTAAAAAATATTTTGTGCTTTTATAATCACTACTGACCTAGTGTCCCAATCCTAAATGTCCAGTTCTTTCCACATCAAAAAGAAGTCCATTACAATTCTCTTAGAAATTTCTCATTGTAAGGGAGTATTAATTCCAATCTTGTGCCAAAAAATAAATTCATGTTTGGGCTATACATTAGGTATAATTTTTTTTTTCCACTATAGTATTTTCTACCTCTCTCTTTGTTTATTTCAGATTGATGAAGTGGCTAACATTAATGATATGGATGAGTACATTGAATTGTTGTATGAAGATATTCCTGACAAGGTGCGCGGTTCTGCCTTGATTCTGCAGCTTGCTCGGAACCCTGATAATTTGGAAGAACTACTGCTCAATGGTGATTTACACACATCCTGATTTTATTATATTTTAAACAATTTTATTTATTTAACATTTTCCCCAGTTGTATTTAAAACAACTTTTTTACATTTTTTTTTAAATTTTTGAATTCCAGATTCTCTCTCTTATCCCCAGCCCCCATTAAAAAGTCACATGTGAAATTATGCAAAACATTTCCATAAGTCATGTGAAATAAAATATAGATCTCCCACCCTAAACAAACAAAAAACCCCTAAGAAAAATGAAGTTAAAAAATTTTAAAAAAGAGAGAGTAAATTTCAATCTGTATTCAGACACAATTAGTTCCTTCTCTGAGAATGGATAGGATTTTTCATCATAAGTGCTTCAGAATAGTAGTGAATTGTTTTACTGCTGAGAATAGCAAAGTCATTTACAGCTGGTCATCTCAGAATATTATTACTACTTTTGGATATTGCACATTTCACTTTGCTTGAGTTCATGTAGAACTTGCCAGATTTTTTTTTTCTGAGAGCATCCTACTTATCATTTCCCATAAAACAGTATTCCATCATAATTACATTCCAGAATTTATTCAGCCATTCCCCCAATTGATGTGTATCCCCTTAATTTCCAATTTTTTGCCCAGAGAAGAGAGCTGCTATAAATATTTTCATGCATATAAGCTTTTTTTCCTTTTTAAAAAATATCTTTTGGGACTTGCCTAGAAGTGGTACTGTTAGGTTAAAGAATTTGCATGAATTTAAAGCTCTTTAGGAATAGATCATATCTTTTGCTCACTTATCAGTAGGGTTATTATTTTTTATAAATTTGACTCAGTTCCCTCTATGGCTTTATCAGAGAAATTTTTTCAAAATTCTTTTCACAATTACTATTGCTAACTGTATTTCCCTATAGTGTTCGGGTTGTTTTTCTGGAGTTCTCTGAACCAGCCTTCATTTCAGCAGAGTAATCACCACCAGAATAGCCAGGGATAAAGTCCAAAATCTTTATTACTTTACTTTTTTGTGTCCTTCTGATAAGACTTGGTTTCAGTGGAGAAAAGTAGGATAGACAGGCCTGCCACCCTGGTGGTGTGAGATGGAATGAATGAATCTGGCTGAGTTTGTCTCAGCTTATATACTCTATTATAATTACATTATCATAGGTGTGAATCTTATAGAATAGGTGTTAATCTTGCAGAATTATATTAAGTATTAAATACCTGTACTGAACTAGAGAACTATTAATCACCATGCTAAACTAGATAACCATTGTCTCATCAATTCTACTGGGTTAGAATTCTACCTTGTTAGAATCCTTGTTTCAAGTCCAGAGTTCTGGCCCACAATATTTCCTGCTATCTTTTGTTTTAGAACATAGGTGGTCACGCCCTCCCTGACTTCTCAGAAAAAGGGTGTGAAAATACCATAAAAGAAGGTGATCAAGCCCTCCCATCTCAGAAAGGGAGATGAAAACATCAAAGGGAATGGGGAATCAAACCAGATTAGTGGGTTCTGAAAGGTCTTACTTGAAACAGATATATATAAATTCATCAATATGGAAGGTATTACAAACAACCAACATGAATCAACATGAGGAATTGTACATGTCCATTAGTCCTAGAAATAGTCCAAAACCAATCTATGTTTCATTACTTCACGTGTCAGGGAATTCAAGGATACCTACAAGTTTTGAAGTCCTTCCAATAATCTCATCATGTGTCAGGGAATCCAATTATTCCTGCAAATTTTGAAGTCCTGTATCATTCTTATCATGTCTCAGGGAATCCAAAGATTGCTGCTGGTTTTGAAGTTCTGCAACAGTCTTTATCAACAATTTTCCATCTTAGGGAATCCAGTGATTCCTTCTAGTTTTAAAGTCCTGCAAGTCTCATTATCAGCCATGCTCTTTCAGTGTCTTATATTTCCTACGTCTTCTCCTTTGTTTTGAGGTTTTTCTCTTTTTCTGTCTGTCTCAAGATGCTGGTTGGCAACCATTTGAGTCCTTCTCCATCTGCAGATATACAAGCAAACCCTTTCCCCCAAGCAGTTAACCTATCTGATCCCTTCCATTCACCACTTTCTGGATCTCTCCACATCATCTGGCAGTTATATTGGAGCTGCTAACACTGGACACCATACTTCTGTTGGGTTAAAAAGCCTGAATTCTCCCCAATTTTAATCCCTTTCTTCCATCTGATTACTTCTCTGCTGATTGATCATATTAGAGTCCTAACTTCTAAAGACTCTCTGGGTGTAAACTCAACTGCTATCATGCCTCACCTGGTTTTTGCCTGGGGCTCTGGACCTGGGCCCCACCTCTCATTTCCCTGGGTCAATCTACAAGTAGAAGCCCTTGTTGCATTTTGTACATGGGGTTTTGGGTCTTATTCTTTTATCCTGTCTTCTCACTCTAAGTCTATGTCAACATTGAGCTTTCAGATGCTCTACTTTACCACACTGAAAGCATTGAAGAGTCTCTCTGGAAGTCCCTTGCCAAGAAGGACCCTGTCTTCCCATGTTCTGCATCACAGCCTGGGTATAAAAGGCATTTGTGCCCACTGTAGAACAGCATCTTATGATCTCTTCTTGCGTAGTCCTAGAAGAATTCTTCTACAAAGCTCAGTAGCATTTTCTCTAGCAAATTGTCTTATAATTCCTGTAGCTGCATTTGTTTGTATGATAGCAGTTTGCAGACGTCCCACAAAATCAACAAAGGATTCGTTTGGACTTTGCTCTATTTTTGTGAAGGCTTCCCCTCTATCTTGTTTTCCTGGGAGGGAGTCCCATGCTTTGATAGCAGCAGCAATTTGCTCATATGCTGTCAATGGGTAATTAATCTGTGCTGAAGTGTCTGCATACTGTCCTTTACCTGCTAGTTGGTCTGTATATTAACTTCAGTTTGCCTATTTTGTAGGGCTTGTATTCTACATAGTTCATTATACTACAAAAGCCACAACAAGTTTTGTCCAGGTTCTAAACATATCCTTGCTATGGATTTCCAATCACTAGGGGTTAAAATTTCATAAGCCAAATTCTCTAGTAACATCTTAACATAGGATGATGAAGCTCCATAAAAAGTGCAACACTTTTTCAAGTCTTTTATTTTTTCCAGATCAAAAGGAGTATATCTTTTCCTTTGTCGACCTGAAGAGTCAAACTCTTGAATAACAGAGTATGCTTCTATTAAATCAGATATATCCTGTCCTTCATTTTTAGCTTTAACTAGTACTTTTTGTAATCTTGTCATAGGCTGCTTCATAGGTGGTGCTGATTATGTTACTGCCCCTCCCCCTCCTCCTCCCTCCACCCATGAAGGGTTAATTGAAGGGGGTAGGTCAGGGGACGGTCAATGCCCTAATGGCTCCTACTGTGAAGCACCACACTCCTTAATTTCATCAGCCTTGTACTTAATTCCGTTCTTGTCTAATTCTAATTTGGTTATAATATTCCTGGGAGTTTTCATTTGGGGATCTCTTTCAGTTTGTTGGATTCGAAAGAATGTCTACTTTACCCTCTAGTTTTAGAATATCAGGACAGTTTTTCTTGATAATTTCTTTTTTTGTCAAGTAGCATTTTATTTTTTTTATTATTTTATTTCTTAAAAAAGTATAAGAAAGAAGAAAAACAGAAAAGGAATACAAAACAAAGTAAAACAAAACAGAACATTGTCATGTGCCCAGTAGAACATCAAGGAGGATTCAAAATATATAACAATAAGTTACCAATTCAAGAAAGGTTATATAACAGTAGAAGAAATTATATTCATGAGTATCCATCTTTTCTTTACTTTCTTGTAGTTCTTTTGTTCTTTTTTGGATATCTTTTTTTTTTTCTCATGCTAAACAGAACTAAAGGGGGAAAAATGTGCTGTTAGAGTCCACTATAGATTTAAACTAAGCTAATCTCAACTGGGCTCATTCATTATATCACTTACTACAGTGCTTGTATCAGGACTTGTCCCCCAGTCTGTTAACACGATAGTAAACATGCTCATGTTTGTCCCCATTTAAAAAGAAAACCCAGTACATCTTGGCATTCGCACTAGTCATCATTCTATTTCTTTCCTCCCCTACTCAGCCAAGTTCCTTTAAAAAGTCATCCATACTTCCTTTACTTTCGCTTTGTAGGTGCAGTCTGGCTTCAGACTTCATTTAGATCAGAATTCTGTCTCCAAAGATACTAGTGATCTCTCAATTGCTAAATCTCTCTTCATCTTTTATCCTTCTTGATCTTTACAATACTTGACACCATTGACTCATTTCTCCTCCTAGATATTCTCTCCTTTTTGGATTTTGGTAATAATTGTGGTTTTCTTTTCCCCATGTGATGTCTCCTTCTTAGTCTCCTTTGCTGGGTCTGCTTGCACATCACATTCACTAGCACGGGCAAGTCTTCCGGGACTCTGTCCTGCACCCTCACCTCTTTCCTCCCTCATTTGGTGATCTTATCAGCTCCCATAAATTAATTTATCACCTTTACTCAGAAGGTTTCAAGATCTGCTTATATAGCTGCACTCTCTCTTGCCTTCCAGTGCTACATCACCAACCAGCTGCCTACTAAACATTTTCAGCTGGAGGTGCTGTAGACATTTCAGACTCAGCATTTCCAAAAGAGAACAAATTCTCCCTCCTCTAAACTGTTATTGTCAAGGGTGCCACTGTCACTACTATCACTGTAAAGAACAACAGAAGCAGCAAACAAATTAAAAACCCTCAATTAAACACAAAAATAGAAATGGTGAAATGAACAAAACTGAAGATGTATAAAAAATAAGATTTTGAACTAATAACTAGAACTAGTACAAGAAACAAATTTATCAAAAAAAAAAAAAAAGATAAAATCACAATCAGTGAAGAAGAGATAAAAGCAATTATTAGTTGTTTTGCCTAGCACCATGCCAATAAAACTGACAATCTGCATGAAATTTAAGAATATTTACAAGTTAAAAATTTCCTAGAATAACCAAACAAAATAAAATATATAATCATATTTTAGAAAAACAAATTGAAGAATTCACAAACTCCCAAATAGAAAAAAAAGTGAGCTCTAGAAACATTTAAATAATTAATTCCAATATTACATAAAATGTTTAAAGAAGGGATACAATCAAACTCCTATAACACAAATATGGTATTGATATGTAAACCAGAGAGAGTCAAAAGAGAGGGGGAAAAGTAGTCTAATTTCCATAATAAACATTTATGTTAAAAAATTAAAATGCTAATGAGATTATAACAATATATTATGATCATATTCTGACTATAACTAAGTTAGACTCATATCAGAAATATAGGACTTTCTCAACATTGGGAAAATAATATGATTGAATATGTTGACAACAAAATCAACTGAAATTATTATATCAAATAGATGCATAAAAACCTTTCAACAAAATACAGCATCTGTTCTCAATAAAAATACTAGAAAGCTTAGGAATAAATGCTTTTCCTAAAATGATAAGTAGTATCCATCTAAAACCAAGAGCCACATTACATAAGTGAGAAATTTTTACAATACAGTCAGGAATGATGCAAGTTCATTATCACCATTACTATTCAGTATTGAACTAGAAATGCTATCTATAGCAATAAAATAAGAAAAAGAAATTAAGGAAATAAAGATGAAGAAAGAGGAAAAAAAACTATCACTTTTTGTAAATATATATATTTTAATTAAAGAATCCTAATGAAACAACTTAAAAAACTAATTGAAACAATCAACAAACCAGAAAGTTGTAGGATATGAAATAAATACATATACCTCATTGTCATTTTGATATATTACTTATAGTATCCACCAGGAAGAATAGAAAGAGAAATTTCAGTTAAAACTACTACAAACAATATAAAATATATGATAATGTTGCTTAAAACATAAGAGCCATATGAATACAATTATAAAACAATTATTATATAACTAAAAGTTAAACTAAGTAATTGTAGTTATATTCTTATGAGAAGGCCAAGCCAATATAATAAAAATTACAATATTGCCTCATTGAATTTACTTATTCAGTGCTGTACTAACTATCAAAAAAAATTATTTACCTAGAAAGAATATTAATAAAATTCTCCTGGAGAGGGAAAGGTAAATATATATCATTGGAATCAGGGAAAAAAATGGCAAGGAAGGAAGCCTTAGTAATTCCTGATCTCAAACTGTTCTACAGAGTCTTAATTTTCATAGCAGTTTGGAACTGTGAACAAAAAGAGGTTGAAATAAATTTAAGTATACAATATATAGCAGAAGCAAATGAGCATAGTAGTGCAGTAATGTTTGGATAAACTCAAAGATCCTAGAAATGGGGGCAAGAGCTCATTATTTGATAGAAAGTATTGGGGAAACTGAGTAACAGTCTGGCAGAATCCAGGTTAAAAGGGGCATCACACATTGTATATTAAGATAAGCTCCACTTGGGTACGTAATTTCAATATAAAGAGTGATATCATGAGCAAATTTGAGAAACATAGTAGAAATCACCTCTCTGATCTATGGATGGGGAAGAGTTCATGACCAAAGAGTTAGAGAGTTTACCAGGAGGCAACTCTAAAGACTTAACTCCGATCAACACAGTGACCAACCATAGTTCTGAAGTACTTGTGATGAAACATGCTGATGGACCAGAATATAGATGAAAACATTTATTTTATTTTTCTTCTTTTTTCATCTTTTCTTTTTTCTCTCCTTTTTCTTTTTCTTTCTTTTAACATGACTAATAAATGAACTTATTTTATATGACCGCAGATTTTTAATGGGTGTTGTTTTTCTAGCCTTCTCAATAAGTAGAGGGGGGACTGAGGGTGAGAAAGAATTTGGAACAGAAAATATAAAATAAAATTGAATTCTTAAACAATTGGGAGGAGCATATTACTATGTATACCCTTTCACCTCCCCCCTCCAATAAACTCCGTTCCAGTTTTAGAATTGAATATAAAATTCCCCTACTTGGCCACCATCTAGCTACTACCTACCATTATAGTTCAGTTATAACGAACTCTTCATGACCATTTATGAAACTTTGTTGACAAAGAACATTGTAGTAGTTTGACATTTCTTTCCCCTGGAAATGAAGCAAACAGGGATTAAGTGATTTGTTCAGGGTCACACAGCTAGAGAAATGTGTGAGAACAGATTTGAATTTGAGAAATGACTCCAGGCCCAGTGCCAAGATGCACTGCACTATGGCACTATCTTATTGCTTCCTGATGATGGAATTGTTCCACCAGGAATAGCTAGCTCATTCATTCAGTTCAGGTTATCACATAGGAAAGGTTTTTAAAAACTGGATTGTACCCTGAGAAGGGTAAATAAGATGCTGAGTGGACTGGAACCATTTCATATGAGAATTTCTTAAAGGAACCAGGGATTTAAGATGGGAAAAATTTGAATACTTGGGGGAAGAGGTAGGAAATTATTTCTGTGATATTTGAACATGTGAAGGCTGGATCAGTTTGTTGATAACTAAGAACTAAGTTAACTAAGAATTAAGAATATCAAGAGGAAGCTGTAGAGCAGCAGATCTAAGTTTAAAATTTAACAAAAAATTAGAGGTGTACAAAGATAGAATGAACTCCCTTAATTGACTAGGCAGTCCCTCTTACCAGACTAAGAGTCCACAGAAATTTAGTTTCAAAAATAGGAAGTGTTTTAAGCTCCACCCCACAGGCTGTTGAAATGAACTTTCTTTTGGCAAAATTCTATAACATAAATAAAAGGATCACTTAATTTACATTTATATTCTTACTGTACTTTTGTGGTTTTACACTTTATAAATTTTAATTTATTGAACATGTTTTATGTCTAAAAACAGAGACTGATTTCTATCATCCTTCTCCCCAATTCTAACATGTTAGCCTGATTGTTAATAGATGAAAGTCTTAACATTGTACTTGAGAATGAGGTAGGTAATTATTATTTGGAAATTTTTTTCATCAGAAACTGCCCTTGGTGCATTAGCCAGAGTACTGAGAGAAGATTGGAAGCAAAGTGTAGAACTGGCTACTAACATAATATATATTTTCTTCTGCTTTTCCAGGTAAGTACAAGAATTATGAAACTAATGTAAATGCCTCTCACATATTCTAATTTTTTATCATTCTAACATAGTATATTTTACAAAATAGATACACAATAAATGTCCATTTAGCAATCGGAGATTTTGAAAGTTATATTCTATGTAATAATTAAAGTGGCTTTCAAACATTGTTGACATAATTAAGTCTTACTACGTAGCTTTTTGAAAATTGTTTTTGAGGATAGTTTAGTGAGTTGCTATTAGAATCATAAGTATTAAAAATATGTTCTGAGTAATTCTGGGTTTTTGGCTTTAAATTTGAATTATTTTAGAAGTACTTAAAGAATGTCAATTCTGAGAGCAATAAAGTCTTACAGATTTCAAATCTTCATTGTGTAATGTGTATATATTCCTTTATAAAAATATTGATTTATAGGGTATATGACTTTCTTTTACTATGTACCTAAAATCTGTTGCATCAAACTTGAATTGTACTTATTTCTAATAAATACATATATACATCTTTTCTTTTAATGTAGTTTTTCTCAATTTCATGGCCTAATCACTCACTATAAAATTGGAGCTCTATGTATGAACATAATTGATCATGAGTTGAAGAGACATGAACTGTGGCAAGAGGAACTTTCTAAGAAGAAGAAAGCTGATATCCTTTCAGAATGAGACTTTGGTCGAGTGTAGCTTTTGACAGTAAATATATTGAAACTTTTTATCTGGTTATTTAGTGATGTAGCATTAATAAAGTTCTTTTACTTAAAGAGGGCAAAAATGAAGAAAATGTCAGGATAAATAATTATAGCTGTTAAAAAGTTCTTTGTTGTGGGGGGGAGGCAGCTAGGTGGTGCAATAGATAGAGCACCAGCCCTGAAGTCAGGAGCACCTGAGTTCAAATCTAGTCTCAGACACTTAACACTTCCTAGCTGTGTGACCCTGGGCAAGTCACATAACCCCAACTGCTTCAACTGGAAAAAAAAAATTCTTTGTTGTATCAGATAGAAATTTGTTTCCTTATTATAACGTAGTACCCTTGGTTCTAGTTTTGCTCTCTGGAATAACAGACACACAATAAAGCTTCTACATGCCAACCACGCAATTATTTTAAGCTCACTTTCTTCATGACAGATAACTGAAGTAATGAATGAATCCTCCACTTCCTCAGTGTCCCTTCCTGGCAGTGACTTTTACTATCTGTGTCACTCACTTGAATGCTCTCTAGCTAGTCCTTGTTGTCTCAAAGCATGACTTCCAGAATTAGGTAAAATACTCACTAACCACATGAAGAATACAGGTAGCCTGTTGTATTCAAAGAGTTTGTGTGTAAATTGGTTGGAATTTGAAATGCATTTTCCCATGGAAGCAATGTTATTAATATAATGACTATGGTATACCTGAAGTTTTTGACTATAGAACCAAATTATTTTTTATATAAAAGACATTTTTTCCAATGGAAAATTCACTTAGTATTCCAAAAATTGCAAAAAACACTTCTACTTCCATTTCTACAATGAGACTGGGGACCTATTCTTACATCTATGAGGCAATTGTTTACCAAAAAAAGATTTATTAAATACTTACTGTGTGTCCAAGTACTGTCTTGAATACTAGGAATACAGAGAATGTTTATAACATCCCTGCTTTCAAGAAACTCATATTCTAGTGGGAGAGACAACATATAAGCAACTTATGTACATAGAAGATATATACAGAGTAGATGAAAGGTAGCTGCTGTTGTTTGTCTCAGAGTGAAGGCCTTATAAGGTAGGGGAGATTGGGAATGCTGGGATAGATAACCATGTAGAAACTAGAATTTGAGCTGAGCTCTATAAGAAATATGAAAGGGTTATGTTGAAGAGTATTCCAGGTCTGAGAGATAGCCAAAAGAAATGGAGATGAGGGTTCTGTTTGAGGAATGGCAAATTATGTATACAAAACATGAAGAGTGGGACCCAGTGTAATGCTGGACATCAGGAGTTTCAAATACAACGTGATGAAGATCTTTAAATGTTAGACGGACTATTTTATATTAAATCCTTCAAGAAATCACAAGGAGGCATGTATTGATCCAGAGTACCCTCAGAACTTCTTCAACCATTCCCCGGCTTCTCCCAAGAAGCTTTTCTCCAGCCTTAGAATTCATACATTGAAACTGCCTTTTTCTGATGTGTGGCTCCTCCTAGAACCTCCAGTTAGAGGAGGAACCCTAGCCAGCCATATCCTAGGGTTCATCAGGCTGCATATGGAACACACAGTCCTTTTCCATCTCTCTCTCTCTCTCTCTCTCTCTCTGTCTCTCTCTCTCTCTCACACACACACACACACACACACACACACATTTCAGCTTCTTTTTTATGTATTGTCATCCTCCATTAGAATGTAAAAGTTGAGAAGGTACTGACTGCACTATAGGAAAATTGGGATCTGAATGGATGATGAATAACAATGGAGATACTTGAGGGACATTGAGCAAGTAGAAGTCTATTGTAAGAGTCCAGTAATGAAATGATGAGTCAAGAGAAGGGGATGTCTGGGAGAAATGTTATAAAAGTAAAAACAATAGACTTGTAAAGCATGATACCCAGTTTGGAATCAGTCGGGTATATTGTAGCATGCTCAGTAGTAATAGGGAAATTGGGGAAAGTCTGATAGTGGGAAAAAATGAGGTCCCTTTTGGCTGCATTGAGTTCTAGATGCTTATACAGTTTGGATGTCCACAGACGCAGCACTGGCAATAGCACTTATGGAAAACAATGAGAAAGTAGATAGGAATTTGGGGAGTTGAGGTTAAATAGCACTAGGAACAAGACCTCCTATCAATATCAGCTACGGGTGAAACCCCTTGGTCTCATTCTTGATAATATGACAAAATCCCTTTTTTTTTTCTGCAAGTTTGTTGTTTCTGAGGATTTCTTACCATGATGACATCATTGGCAGAAGATTCTCTCACATATTCTCTTCTACTTTCCTGAACCTGTAGCCCTCTAAGATTAGGCAGAGATGTTTTTGCATGACTCTTGAGTGCCAGTGGTAGTATGCTTTCTGCTCAGAAAACTTTTGTAACTCATGACTTTTCCAATCCTATACTAAATACTGCTTATTGCAAAAAGTAGTGTCAAAATGGGTTCATTTCACAAAGCATTAGATCTGGATCTCTGACATTGAAAGTTGGATCTTATTCTAATAAACTTGAAAGAGAACTGTAGTCCTGTCTGTTATAAGTTCATGCATCTTCTCTCGTTATTATCTAATTTTATGTTAAGTCAGCTTTTGGACACTATGACGTTTCTTAATGATGCATTTTAATTCAGGGTGCAATTAGCAAATACCTGCAAGCATTATATAAAGTGGTAAGGCTGTAAAGACAGAAATGAAACAATTCTTGTTCAGAAAGGAGTCACATTCTATAATTATGTATTTAATCAAAATTAATGAATATAGTATATTGTGTATAGTAATACTTTTGCTCATAACATTTTCAATAGTTTTCTGTTGCTTTTATGAAAATAATATAATCCTTAACTTAATATTTTTACTTGAAGAAGACCCTGAAAATCAAACCATGAAAAAAGATTATGAAAAAACCTACAAGAAGTACCAAGGTTTGGTAGTAAAGCAGGAGCAGCTTTTACGAGGTACAAATTCCTAATTTATGAAAAAGAAAAAGTACTTTATACATGTATTAATTTGTTCTGATTTTCATGATCTCATCAAAACCAAAGCCAAAATCATTAGAAAATATAAATTTCAGTATAACATAAACCTTCTCGTATATATCTCAGGTTTATTTCAGAAACCAAAATTATTTGGTTGTTTAAGCAATCCTCACATTCCCTGTCTTGCCTTTGTTATTCCCTTGCCTTTTCATTAAGATAGCACTTTAAATATTGAAATTTACATATACATATTCATAGACATATATAGAGACAGAAACTTCAAACATAACTTTTCAAAGATGTTTTTCCTAATATTAAACCATGTTTTATCCAGTTTCCAATTTAAAATGTTTTCCATGGATGAAAAAATTCTCATAAAAAATTAAATCTGAGCATTTCTTTGATTTAAGAGATAGTAGTCTTATGTCTCTGGACTTTATAATGTAAATGTAAACAAAGCTTGGAGCTTAGAATATATAGGAGTTTGTTAAATACTAAAACACTCAAGGTAGTTATTAGCAAGAATGAGGTGATATTCTTTGATAGATGGGCATCTCCATATTATAGATAGTTGTTAGTTCACCTCCTTAAGTACTTATTTGATCAACACACAGAAATCTGTCAGTTTTAGGTCTGTGTTTTTGTTCAGTCATTTTCAATCATTTCTCTTAGTGACTCCATTTGGGATTTTCTTGGCAGTGATACTGGAGTTATTTTTCACTTTCTTCTTCAGTTTATTTTACAAATAAGGAAATTGAGGCAAACAAGGTAAAGTGATAGCTAGTAAGTATCTGAAGCCAAATTTGAATTCAGGTCTTCCTAACTTCATTGTGCCTCCTAGTAGCCCTTTGAGTACTGTACATGCAGGTAATTGTTATAGTCACTTACTATAACATCTACAAAATCATTTAAACCTCTGAGCATTCACATTTTTCTTAAAATATTAAAAAAGAATAATTTGTCCCAATCATTCGAGTAGCACCTTGATCATATTTTTTGAGATCAATATATTATCTTAGCCTTAAAGGATATATTGGTTTCTATTTTGTAATATCAAAGTTTTACAGACCTAAATTGAATTTTAACTTTTAACATGTCATATTGTTATTCAGGTATTTAAAGGGATGTGTTGAAAATTATTGTGATATAATTTATTTCTCAACTGTTTTCTACTTTAGCCCTTAAATAAACATATAAATTTATTGAAGTATTTTGAATGAAAAAAAATTTCTTCTTTCTCACAAAATTTGGTTCAAAGTAAGGAAGCACATTTTAAAATTTTAACTAGCTTCAGAATAGCAACCTTAATGTAATAAAGCATGATAAATAACATCCCTTGGTTTCTTAGATTTCTTACAATTATTTCTACGTTTGTATATTTAACAATTTTTCTGACTATCTACCCATATTTATTAATTAATAAAAATAGCTGAAAGTAATGCTCAATCTCTCCTAAGGACTTTTGTTTACAGTGAAAAAAATATGTTTTAAAAAACTTTTTACAGTCCAGTTCTGTTTATTTTTCTAGTTGCTCTATATTTGCTCTTGAACCTTGCTGAGGATACTCGGACAGAGCTGAAAATGAGGAATAAGAACATAGTTCATATGCTGGTGAAGGCACTAGATCGAGATAACTTTGAACTCCTAATTCTGGTGGTATCTTTCCTAAAGAAGCTTAGCATTTTTATGGAAAACAAAAATGATATGGTAAGTTGTGAAACCTACTAAGTTGTAAATTGTTCTGTGTCAGAAGTTGCTATAAAAATACATAATAATGTCAATGCAAAATAATTGTTCACAATTTTAGTTCTCTCTTTACCATAATAATGTCTCATTTATCTGCCATCAGGAAAAGAAATATTTAAGATTAGATAATCTTCCAGATAAGTCAAGCTTTTTAGTTGAGTAAGATCTATTTTATAGAGCATGGAAGGAAAGAGCATAATTTCTCCATAGAGGGAGCTAATTCTGTTGAAAAGGAAGTCGAAAATGGAAAATCAGAGAGGAACATTTTAAAAGGTGTGAACAGTGTGTGACTTATTTAGTGCCCAGTTATAGAATAATATTTAAGTTTTTCATTCCAAAATATCAAAATATATAAGAATATATATTCTTAAATGTATACATACACATATATCTATACATTCATACATGTAACAAACAGCATATACATGTGTGCATGTTTAAAAGAATGATTATTTTGATATATAGTTATTTTTTAAAACTTTTGAACTTTGAACACAAAATAGAACATATCCATAGACATAACGAAAAAGGAGATATATATCTGAAACTTTTATACTGCTTTTTTTTTTAGTTACAATAAATTCCACATATTACTTCGAGAACTGTTTACTTGTTTGTGCTTTCTTCTGTTCCCCTTCTGATCTCTTGCATTCTTTTAAAAAAGTTTCATTGGCATTAACCTTTTTCTCCTCTCATCTTCCTCCACAATTAAAAATAAAACCAAATCATTGAGAAGGGGGAAAAAACCTTTTATAGTTAAAAGAAAAAAAGCATACTTAAGCAAAACACAGTTGTTTCTCTTTGCAATATTATTATAAAATAAGTTATTAAATCAAATAGCATTTATTTGTTTCCTAAGTGCTAGGCACTATTCTGCTTGCTTTGTTCTATGTCAGGACATCTTCTTAGTTTCCTCTGAAACTGTCCATTTCTTTATTTCTTCTGATGTAATATTCCATTATATTCCATTATATTCATTAGGAATTCTCCAGTGAGATAATTCCTGCCCCTTTTCAGTTTTCAGTTACTAGGAAAAAATGTGTAATAAATAGTTTTGTATATGTAAATCCATTTCTTCTTTCTTTAATCTCGGGAATTAAAACCATTATACCTTTTAAGATATGTCTAGGGGCAGCTAGGTGGCACAGTGGATAGAGCACCAGCCTTGAATTCAGGAGGACCTGGGTTCAAATGTGGTGTCAGACACTTAACACTTCCTAGCTATGTGACCCTGGGCAAGTCACTTAACCCCAGCCTCAGGGGGAAAAAAAAAAAAAAGATATGTCTAAAAGTGGTGTGGTATAGAAGATCAGTGAGTATACTCACTATTTTGCAAAAGTTTGCAAAAGTTACAACTTTGGGGGCACAGTTTTGAATTCGTTGCAGAACAAATCAAAACTCCACCAATAATGCATCAGTGGGCCTCTTTTCTCGCAAGTCTTCCAGTATTTGTCAATTTTCTCTTCTATTTTCATTTTGCTAGATGTGAGTTAAAACCTCAAAGTAATGTTAATTTGCTTTTCTCTAATTATTAGCAATTTTAAAGAATTTTTTCAGACATTTGTTGATGATTAGATTATATCTGTTGAAAACATTGATATTCGTCTTCTGGGGAATTAATTTTTTTATAAATTTGAATTGGTTCAATTTATGTTTCTTTCCAGGTGCAAACTTCAATCTGGTCATTGTGTACAACATTTCTAATATGCATTGTAGGGTACTTGCTAATCTTTTTTTTAAAGTTTTTAATGTCAGTATTCTTTAGGGATATTAATTTATAGTTTCCTTTCTATGCTTTCTCTCTGCTTTTTTTAGGTCCCAAGACAAATTTCTTTGATATTTGTGTCATAGAAAAAGACTGAAAGAATTGTTTTTTGAATACTAGATAGAATTTATTTGTAATATTTCTGGTTATGAATTGAGTTTGTTTTGAGTTCTCCTTTTATATTTTTGATCGAAATGGTTTGGTTTCCTTTCTCATTTTTAAAGTCAGATGATTTAATGGTATCTTATTTACTTTTACAAAAAAAGAAACTGTTTCCTAATTTCATTTACCAATTCTTATTGCTTTCAATTTTATAATCGCTTCTTTAATTTTCAGAACTTCTACTTCATTGCTTAGTTGAGAATTTATTGATTTGATGTTCAAGTCTTTTGCTATATATTCAGTTCATTGATTTATTTCTGTTTTTATTAATGAATATGTTTTGAGATATACTATTTCGCTAAGAACTGCTTTAGCTACATTCCATATGTTTTAATGATGTTGTTAAAGCCCTAGATTCAATATATTGAATTTGGAAAACTCATCACTGGCCTTAGGATTAGAAAAGATCAGTTTGCATCCCAGTCCTAAGGAAGGACAATGCCAAGATATATTCAGATTATCAAACAGTTGTACACAATTCATAAGCCAACCAAGTTATGCTTAATATTCCGAAAACTTAAGCTTTAGTAACATGTGAACTGAGAATTAGCAGAAGAGCAGGCTCGTTTTTGAAGAGGTAGAAGAACTAAAGACCAAATTGCCAACATTCACTGGAGTGTGTGGAGAAAGCAAAGGTGTTCCAGAAAAAAAGTCTACTTCTGCATCATTGACTATGCCAAAGCCTTTAATTGTATAGATCACAACAATCATGGCAGGTTTTTAAAAAGCAGCAGTCAGAAATAAATAGAACAAAATAATTGACTAAAATTGGAAAAGGAATATGAGGAAAAGGTTATGTTTTCAATTAATTTTTTATTTAACATATGCAGAACACATTATAGGAAATAGTAGACTATATACACTAAAAACTGGCTTGAAGTTTAACATAAA
The DNA here is from genome assembly GCF_048593235.1 of Sminthopsis crassicaudata. Taxonomy (NCBI): domain Eukaryota; kingdom Metazoa; phylum Chordata; class Mammalia; order Dasyuromorphia; family Dasyuridae; genus Sminthopsis; species Sminthopsis crassicaudata. Next base: position 58,118,892 of record NC_133620.1, on the reverse strand, counting down.
AAACCAAGATATTGGCAACTAACCCCATTACTTCCTGGCAAATAGAAAGAAAAGAAATGGAAACAGTATCAGATTTTACATTTGGGTTCAAAGATCACTGCAGATGACAACTGCAGCCATGAAGTTGAAAGATGCTTGCTGCATGGAAAGAAGTTATGGTAAATGTGAAGAGGATACTAAAAAACAGAGACATCATCTTGCCAAGAAAGATCCGCATAGTCAAAGCTATAGTTTCTCTAGTAGTTTGTCTGTTAGAGTTGGACTCTTAAGAAAAGCTGAGTTCTGCAGATTCCATGCTGCATTGTGCCACAGGCAAGGAAATCAAGCCAACCAATATTTAAAGAAATTGATTCAGACTACTCAGTAGAAAGTCAAGTACTGAAACTTAAATACTTTAGCCACACAACAAGAAAACAGGACTTACTGGAAAAGACCTTGATGTTGGGCAAGATTAATGGCCAAAGGAAAAGGGGACAATGCAGGAAGAAGTGACTAGAGAGTGTCATGGAAACAACAAATTTGAACTTAGACAGACTTTGAGAGTTAGTGGAGGATCACAGGGTATATTGTGCTGTGGTCCATGGGGTCCTGAAGAGTGACATACAACTGAAGAACAACATAAATATATTTTAGTATATACCTTCATTGGGGCAGCAAGATGGCAGAGTGGACAGAGGACTGGTTCTGGAGTCAAGAAGACTGATCTTCATGACCTAGCTTGGGTGACCCTGGACAAGTCACTTAACCTTATTGGTCTCAGTTTCCTCATCTGTGAAAAGTGCTGTGGAAGGAGATGCCAGATTCCTCCAGCATCTTTTTTCAAGAAAATCCCAAATGGTGTAATGAAATGTCAGTCATGATTGAAACCGCCAAAGAGCATATCATTTCCTTATTGTAATTTTCTTTGATGAAATTTCAATTGTTTCTATGATTTGTCCTTTGACCCATCCATTTTTTACAATTATACTTTATAATGCATCTTTTAATTAGAAATTTTATTCCTTTTATACCGTCTGAAGACTTTACTGTTCTAAAGAGACTAGAGCATCATATAGCCCCTTCTAAGTAGTCAAATACACTTACTTTCAAAGTTTTTTTCTGACTCTTCTGTTTGCATTTCAAACTTCCTACTCATCTCTAATCTTTTCCTGGGCAATATTTTAAAGTCTTTGCCTATAAATGCTCACATTGATCACTGTAACATATGTACTGGCCGCTGTTTCCCAAAAATTCCAATGATCTTGCTGTGCCTCTGTCCTATGACTTTGTTAAGAAGGCTTTCGCTCTTGCTGCCTCCAGACTGAGAGCCTTGTAGACTATATTGGCATATTTGCTTATGCTGGTGGTGACTTGGCTGATAGTCTCCCTTCCTATTACCTATGGCCTGCTAGTTAACTTGGTAAAGTTTTCTTAATTGACTCTCAGTTATTAATATCTGATTTTTGCTGATGTGTCAGGGAGTTGGCCATCCTGCCTCCATTTAGGTAGATATTTGGCCAGAAATGGCTATAAAATTCTTATAACATTGCTAAGTTTTGGTGAATATTTATTTGTATTAATGCCAAACTTATATACATCTAATCTTGCCTCAAGTAATTTTAATAGTTAATTGGAAGCATAAGCTTTTAGATTTGTTGGCAGCAGGATTCTGTTATTAATACCACTTAGATATTTTTAAAGTAATAATTTTTATAAGTATTTTAAGTGACTATAATGTGCAAAACAGTATGTCCCTTGATATCTGGTGCTCCCTCAATTACAATTTAGATTTCCTTTTCATTTTTAAGGTCACTTAGTACTAAGTTTTCCACTTTTGCTTCTGAATTCCAAAAACGGACCTTTAAAAAAATTAAATGTAGATAGTATCTTGTAAACTTTTCTAATCTTTGAACTAATAATTAATGCCTCTCCTGTCTGTCATATAAAAGGAACTTCTTTTTAAACTAACAGCTATTTTGCATCAGCATAGAGTTTGATTGGTGACCTTATCCTTCAGACTCCATCACCAATCTTTTACTAAGTACCTATGACATAAAATACATTTAACAAAGACTTGTTAGTGTGACTTTTTTGGCAAGATGGTACACATTTGCCTTTTTTTCATCCAAAATAAAAGTTTTTAAATGGTTCAGTTTCAATTGTTTTAAGAAATCTTTTTTGTGACTACATATTAGAGATCAGTAATGTAAAAATTTCTAGTGATTCTTCTTTGAAGTAACCCAAGTCACCAGTCCTGTTTATATGTATTTGGTTACACAGATATTCAGATATCAATTCTTAATTTCCTTTATTGAATGATAGGCTGAGGATTCTTTTAGTCCTTGGATTATAGCTAAACTTTTTAAATTTCAGGGAGTATTGGGCTTTGCCATGTATTCTATGAATACTCAGTAAATATTTATTTATATTCATGAAATTTGGTACTTAACCACAGCGCTCAGGTCTCGACTGTCATCTTTACCATCATAAAATAGTTACTGAGTGCTTAATGTATACATGAAGAATACATTGGGTTATGGAAGCTAATTAAAAATACACAACTTGCTCTTTGTTCTTTCTAAGACAAAGAAATGAGCAATTAGTTACCCCTTGAACTGATTGTGTGTGCCTAGTTAAATCATCTACCTTGCTGGCTGCTTTTAATATTTAATTAATACTTTCCCTTCCTGTTTGTATCAAATATGATATGGAAAATATAAGGTATTTATAAGTTGTTTTTTTTTTCACATGTGGTGATGGTAGCCTAAAGCAGAACTATCTTAACTCATTATCTGCAGGTCCAGTACTCCTTAATGCTTCCCAAACCATATTAAAATGTAATTGGGAAAATTTGACAAAATAAGTTGGGCAGAGTGATTTTTAGACTGCATCATCATCAATGTGCAGTTAATATGTAATAGATAGGTAGATACATAGATAGATCATAGATATTTAGAACATTAAAGAATTGATTTAGTGTTGACTCTGGAGTCAGAAAACATGGATTCAAATTCCACCTATACCCCTTCCTCTGCTGCGTGACTATGGACAAGTAGTAAACTTGTTTTCTTCATTTTCTTCAAGTATAAAATGAGATAGTTGAATAACATGTTCCAGTTCTTGATCCTTGACCCTGAGGTTCGTTCATTTCATTGTACTTGATTCACAAAAAATACTTTTTTCCTTAAAAAAAAAAATTAGGAAAAAATTAAGAAAGATAACTTAGTTTTTTTATAAACACTATTTATAAACAATAAAGATTGGAATTTACTCAAAAGTGTTCCATAGGCATAGTTTTTAGAGCTAGAAATTAAGGCCATAGACATATTCTTGTCCTGCTTTTAGTTTTGCAGGTGAGAAAAATAAAAGTCCATTGTGGTTAGTGACTTGACTAGGGTAAATGGCAGAACCAGGATTAGAAGGAGGTAGAATGGAATAAGCATTTATGTAGTGTCTACTATATGCCAGTCACTATACCAAGTGGTTTTTTTTTAATAAAATTATCTCATTTGATCTTAACAATAACCCTCTGAGAGAGGTGCTATTATCCTTGTTTCTCCGTTGAGGAAAATGAGATAAACAAGTTAAGTGACTTGTCCCCCAGGATCACCATAATGCCTTGTCTCTTAAATTATTGGTTTAAAGAATCTTTATGAAAATTTTTGTCTAGAATATAATTTTTATTTCTGGATGATTTTCTGTGAGCATCAATGGAAAATAAAAACCAATAAAATGTTGACTTTCAAGTGACATGGGGAAAAATCATTTGAAGGCTAACATAAGCTTATTGGTAGGTTAGATGTTTCATGATATCATGATATGATATATTTCATGTAAAATCCAATGTGGACACTAGTCTGCATTCCTAATTTCTATTCCATTTCATATAAACAAGATAATTGGACTTTTATATTGGGACAGTTATTTCTTTTACTGGTTGGCACTGTGCCTCTATAAACTGGATAGACATGAATTAAAGAAATGTATTAAATAAATAAGAATCTATCATTTAAAGTTGTGATTGATTCCTTGGCACACGTTTCACATTCCATTCAGTATAGTGAGAGAACAATTAATAAACAAACCTGCCAGGTTATTTGTTTCTAAATCTTTTATACAACCACTAGTATGCATTGCAGATATTTAAAAAAAAATAACTTACAATAATTAGTATCAGATGTGGTTTCTAGTAACTGTGTAGAAATTGTGAGTAGCTAATATGTCAGTCTGTTAAGATTACATCATTAAAGTAAATATAGTTTCTTCTTTTACTATAATATTTAACTAATACTTTCCCTTCTTCTCTGTGTCAAACAGTTTTATGGAAAATGTAAGGTATTTATAGTCTTTTCATATGTGTAATGGTAGCCTAAAGCAGAGTTATCTCACTCATGGCCTTATAGGACCAGTACCACTGAGTGCTACCCAAATCAGATTAAAATGTAATTGGAATATATTAAAAACCAGAATTCTACAATATGTTGTTAATAAGAAACACATTTGCAACAGAGAGGTATACACAGAGTAAAAGTAAAAGACTGGAGCAGAATATATTATGCTTCAGTTGAAGCAAAAAAAGCCGGGATAGCAATTCTGATCTGCAAAAGCAAAAGTAGATCTAATTAAAAGAGATAAAAAAGGAAGCTACGTCTTATTAAAATAAAATGGTATCAACACAAAACATATATGCGCCAAGTAGCAGTGCAGTATCTAAATTCTTAAGAAATTAAGCTAATTATAGAAAGAAATAAGAGAGCAAAATTACTCAAGTGAGGGATCTCAATCTCCCCCTCTCAGAATTAGATAAATCTAACCACAAAATAAACAAGAAATTAGGGAGCTTAATAAAATCTTAGAACATTTAAATATGCTAGACGTCTGGAGAAAACTGAATGGTGAAACCTTTTTCTCAATGGTACATGACATGGTATCTACACAAAAATTGACCATATATTCATGAAAACCTCACAATCAAATGCAGAAAGGCAGAAATAGTACATGCATCCTTTTCAAATCATGATGCAATAAAGAATGAATTCAGTAAAGGGCCAGGGAAAGGTAGACTAAAAACCAATTGAAAATTAAATATTCTAATCCTGAAAATGAGTCAGTCAAACAAGAAATCATAGAAATAATTTCATAAAAGAGAATAATAATAAATAGACAATATATCAAAACTTATGGAATGTAGCCAGAGCAGTTTTTAGGGGAAATTTTATGTTTTTGAATTCTTACACTAATTCTCTCTTAAAGAGAAAGAGGAAATAAATGAATTGAGCATTAAACTAAAAAAGCTAGGGAAAAAAACCATTTATAAAAAGCCAATAGATACCAAATTAGAAATTCTGAAAATCAAAGAAGACATTAATAAAATTGAGATTAAAACAATTATTGAACTAATTAATGAAACTAAGAGTTGGTTTTATTTTTTAAAAAAAAACTAACAAAATAGATAAGCTTTTGGTTAATTTGATCTGAAAAAGAAAACATCAAAAATGAAAATGATGAACTTAGTACTAATGAAGAAGAAAATAAAGCAATATTTAGAAGCTATATTATGCAAACAAATCTGACAAACTTATCGAAATGGATGAATATTTACAAAAACATAAATTGCCCACATTAAGAGAAGAGGAAATAAAAATATTTAAATAATCCTGTTTTAGAAAAAGAAGTTGAACAAGCCATCTCTCCCTAAGAAAAAATCTCCAGGGGCAGATGGATTTAAAAGTAAACTGTATTAAACATTTAAAGAACAATTAATTTGGGGCAGCTAAATGATACAGTGGGGATGGAGCACTGGCCCTGAACTTAGGAGGACGAGTTCAAATATGGCCTCAGACATTTAATATTTCCTAGCTGTGTCACCCTAAGCAAGTCACTTGACTTCAATTGCCTCAGAAAAATAATAATAATAATAATAATTCCAATATTATATAAATTATTGTATTAAAAAAAATAGGCAAAGGAGTCCTGTCAAACTACTTCTATGACATAAATATGATGCTAACACCTAAACCAGGAAGAGCCAAAGCAGATAAAGAAAATCATAGACTAAATTCCCTAATGAATATTGATGTGAAAAATTTAAATAAAATATTAACAAAGAGATTACAACAACTTATCAGCAGGATAAAACACTGACCAAGTGAAATTTATAACAGGAATGCAGGGCTGGTTCAATGTAAGAAAAACTATTGACATAATTGACCATATAAGTGCTAATAGAAACCATATAATAATCTCAATAGATAAAGAAAAAGCTTTTGACAAAATACAGCATCCATTCCTATTAACACAAGTGATCATAGGAATAAATGTAATTTTTCTTAAAGTGATAAGCAGCATCTATCTAAAACCATCAAGCAGCATTATATGTAATGAGGATAAAGTAGAATCATTCTCAATAAGATCAGAGATGATCATCTATCACTTTTATCACTACTGTTATTCACTAGATTATGGTAGAAATATTAGATATATTAATAAGAAAAGGAAAACAAATAGAAGGGATTAGAATAGGCATTGAGGAGATAAAACTATCACTTTGCAGATGATATGATGGTGTACTTAGAGAATCAAAAAAAAAAACTACTTGAAACAATAACTTTAGCATAGTTGCAGATACAAAGTAAACCCACACAAATCATCAGCAAATGTTGCCAATATGTTACCAATAAAGTCCAACAGCAAGAGATACATAAATTCCATATAAAATTAATGTAGACAAAATAAAATATCTATGTCTACCAACCTAGACAAACCCAAGAACTATATGAACACAATTACAAAACATTTTTTCACACAAAATCATATCTAAACATTGGAAAAATATAAATTGCTTATAGGGAGATTGAGCTAATACAAGAAAAATGACAATTCTACCTAAATTAGTCAACTTATTCACTGCTGTACCAAACTGCCAAAAAAAAAATATTGCTAGAAAAAATAATTTAAAAATTCATTTGGAAAAAGAAAAGGTCAAAAATAAGAAGGGAATTGATTTTTAAAAATTCAAAGGATGATAGCCTAGAAATACTAGACCCCCCCAAAAAAACTATTATAAAGCAGTAGTCATCAAAACCACCTGGTACTGGCTAAGAGATAGAGTGCTGGCTCAATGGAATAGGTTATATACACATGACACAATAATCAATAACTATAGTAATCTCCTGTTTAAAAAACCCAAAGGGTTTCTGGAATGAGAACTCATTATTTGGTGAAATTTCCTGGGAATACTGGAAAATAACATGTCAAAAACTCAGCTTAAACCTATATCTCACAACCCATATTAAGAGAACAAGGGATAGATTACCTATCAGATCTTTGGGAAAGGGAAGAATTTATAGCCAAAGAAGAACTAGAGAACTTTATAAAATGCAAAATGGATATTTTAGATTACATTAAATTAAAAAGTTTCTGCACAAATAAAACCAATGCAGCCAAGATTAAAAGGGAAGCAGAAAACGGGGGGGGAGGGGGGGAGAGGAAAGGGGGAGGGAAATTTTACAATTATTGTTTCTGATAAAGGCTTCATTTCTAAAATATACTGATAACTAAGTCAAACTTATAAGAATACAAATTAATCCCCAATTGATACATGGTCATAGAAAATGAACAGACAATTCTCAGATGAAAAAATTAAAGCCCATCTATACTTGTATAAAAAATGCTGTAAATCATTATTGATTAAAGAAATGAAAATTAAAACAATTCATCTATCATATTGGCTAAGATGACAAGAAAAAGATAATGAAATGTTGAAGGGGATGTGGGAAAACTGGGACACTAATATATTGTTGGTAAAGTTGTGAACTGATCTAACCATTTTGGAAAGCAAGTTGGAACTACATGCAAAAGGTTATAAAACTGTATATACTCTTTAATCCAGCAATATCACTATTGAGTCCCAGAGAAATCATAAAAGAGGGAAAATAATTCTCGCAAAAGTGTTTGCAGGAGTTCTATTTGTGGTGGCAAAGAATTGAAAAATGAGTAGATGCCCTGCTAGTAGAGAATGGCTGAATTAAGTTATGATATATGATAGTAGTGGAATTATCCTATTAAAAAAAATGAGCAACAGGCTGATTTTAGAAAGGCCTAGAAAGGTTTACATGAACTAATATTGAGTGAAGCAAGCAGAACCAGGAAAACATTGTACACAGCAACAGCAAAATTGTGTGATGATTATCATAGACTTGATTTTTCTCAGCAGTTCAGTATCCAAGGCATTCCTAATAAAGTTTGGGAGGAAAATGCCATCCACACCCAGAGAGAGAACTATAGAGATTGAATTAGATCAACACATAATTATTTTCACCTTTTAAAAAAATTTTCTTCCTTTTTTTTTTCTTGTGATTTTTCCCTTTTCTGATTTTTTTCTCCTGACATGATTCATATAGAAATATGTAAAAAATGAATGTACATATATACATATATTGTATTTAATTTATACTTTAAAATATTGAACATGTATTGGTCAACCTGCCATCTGGGGGAGGGGGGAAGGAGGAGAAAAATTGGAACAAAAGGTTTGGCAATTGTCACTGTTGTAAAATTACCCATGCATATATCTGGTAAATAAAAACTATTTTTAAAAAATGAATGTACATGTATAGTCCCCCCAAAATTATTTCATATGTAACTGGGGAAAATATTATTTTTTAAAAAAGGAAAATATAATTGGGCAATATTTGACAAAAACACAATAAAATATACATTTAAAGCTTAAGTTGGTACTTATGTGGCCCTCAGGGATCCTTATATCAGTGGCCTCCATTTCTATTTGCATTCACTCTCACTAGTCTTGGGGTTCCAAATGAATTTTTAATCTTTTGGCAAAATAGAAACAGGAAAGTCAATAAAGAGAGTAAATCATCTCAGGAGACTTAAGGAAAACATCAGTGAATATCCGGCCTGCTTTTTTTTTTTTTTTTTTTTTTTTTTTAAGAGAAAAAAAATGTTCTCTGAAGGCTTGTACACGATATCTCTTTTGGCTGGAAGAACAACAATTGACCTCAGATGATGCCATTGCTATTCAAACTTTAGACTACAGTGACATTGTTATCCAAACTTTAGATAATTTTTATACAAGATAATTTTCATTTTTTTTCCATTTCAAATAAAATAAGAAACAATACAATATAGACCTAGATTTTTTTTTCCCCCCATTGGCATAAGGAATTCCAGTGAGAAAACTAAACTCACTTAAGCAATGCAGATCAGCAACTTCCCTATAATTTATAGTCTTAGAGAATTGCCTAGAATACCGAGAGATTAAGTGATTTGCTCCAGTATGTTTCAGAGGGAGGACTTGAATGTAAGTTGTCTTGAGTCACAATTGGGCTTTCTATCCACTATGGCATATTATCTCCATAACTCAGAATATATAAATTTACTTATGTAGCTTAATACAATATGTTTAATTGAATGTTCCTGGTGCAATTGCTTGTTTGGGGCATCAGTGAAATTCTAGACATCATATCACTTAATTCTTTTGTTGTTGGCTGAGGGGAATGGAAATTTTGTGAGCCATACCTTATAATATAACAAACTCTTAAGTCTTAAAGAGCAAATTACTCAGGCCCTCACTTTCTTTTCTGTTCCTGTTGATTAGTTGGTCATTTCTCTTTATTAATACTTATTTTTGTACCTCTTTTTTATTGACATAGATCTTGAAATTATTAGATTGAAATGTTTGGGGAATTAGTTTTAGATTTGCTTCATATGCATTATCAATTAAAAAAAAAAAAGTTTTCATGTATCTCTGTTCATTGAGCACTGGAGTTATAGACACAGAAGTGAAAGAGTCTCTGCCTTCAAAGGCTTTACTTTCTTCCAGGGATACATATATAAATACATGAAAATTTAAAAAGGTAATGGATGAAGTAATTATTATATTTCTCCTATCTTTATAGATAATCCAGTCTAATAAAAAAGTTGAATAATTAGCAAGTGATCTGAGGCTTATGTCTTAAATGTTTAAATTTTTTGACTGTAATAGTTTTAATTATTCTAGTATTAATGCCTACTTGTTTTGGATTTGTCTTAAAGTTTATGTGACTAGCAAGTCATCTCTCTAAGTCAAATAGCAGAAAATTCAAGAAATGTTTGTGATTTTAAAAATTTCACACACATACTGTTATTGTATATTTGCACTCATAGTGAGGAACAGAAATAATAGAAAGTTTGATGATACTAGCATATGACCCTCTGTAATATTCTGGGTGGTGGTTGTTGTAGTCACTGTAGTTGTGTCTGACTTTATTTGGTCCCATTGGGAGATTTTTTAGCTATGATACAGGAGTGGTGTGTCATTTACAGATGGAGAAACCGAGGCAAACAGAATGAAGTAACTTATTTAAGGTTACACAGCTAGGAAATGTCTGAGGTCAGATTTGAACTCGGGTCTCCTGAACGTCAGGCCTGCCGCATCCACTCTGCTGCATGTTCTGGAAGTTTACTTCAAATGAAGAAAAGAAGCCACGTCTTAGAGTGGGAAAGTTGTTTCTTGTTTTGTTCCCATATAAAACATGCCCTTTTTTGGCCTTTCTTTTTGTCTCCAGTGCTAACCTAAAGCTGGGCATGTGGTGAGCACTTAAGGATATTACAGAACATTATGTTGCCATGTGGCATCCATTCCAACTTGTGAATTTTTTGGACTTACCCTATTTTCAAGAAACTCATAGTCTAATAGAGGAGACAACTCATGAACAACTTTGTTCAAACAAGTTACGTACAAAATAAATATGATTCTCAGAGGGAAGGCACAGTGTTGAGAGGTCTGAGAAAGAGCATGGCAGAAGATGGCACTAGTTCAGACTGGGGAGAAGTCCAGGGATCCAGGAGGTAGAGATGAGGAAGGAGAAAGGAGAAACTTGAATAACCCTTCTTACAAAGCATGTTACTTATAGCACTTCCAGACTTCAGACTATGTTACAAATCAATAATTATTAGCAATATTTGATCCAGGTTAAAAATAGAAAGTAGGTCAGTGGAAGATACATGTAAAGAAGAATCAGAAAAAAATTACCTTAATAACTCAGTTTTATAACCTTTTAAGATTATAAAACATAAATTATTTGGGAAAAGAACTCCTTATTTGACAAGAACTATTAAGAAAACTGGAAATCAGTTTGTCAGAAATTAAGATTACAATAACATCTCACTCAATCGATGAATAAACTTGTACTAAATGCTTACTATGTGAGATACATACTAAACACTGGGAATATAAAAGAGGCACAAAAGACAGTCTGATAGCAAATATAATTAGCTCAAAATTTACTTAAGACCTCAATATTAAATCTCATACTTTAAAAAATAGAAAATAAGATAATCTTTCACAGAAATGCATAGAGAAACAATTTTCTTTTAATTAATCAGCATTTATTTTCTCTTTATTCTATTTTCTAACTCAAAAGAAAAGAAAAACTCCATGTGATAAATATCCATATTCAAACAAAACATTTTCACATAATTCATTTCTGGAAAAAAATCGCATATTTCATTCTGCATCTTGAATCTATCACCTCTGACAGGACATGAGTAACATAGATCATCTTCAGCCCTCTGGAATTATGATTGGCCATTTTATTGATCAGAGATCTTAAAACTTTCTAAGTTATTTGTGTTTAGAATATTGCTTTTATTATTGAATATGTTGTTCTTTTGGTTCTGTCAACTTCACTCTGTATGAGTTCATAAACATCTTCCTGGGTTTCTCTGAACCTATTCCTTCATCATTTTTTATGATATAGTAATATTTCATAATATTCATCTACCATAATATATCAACTATTCCTCAATCTGGACATTAGAAATAGAATTATTTTTTACATATATTTTATTTCATCATTTCTCAATTATATATAACAATTTTAATAAGGAATTTTTCAAAATTTTGAATTCCAAATTTTCTTCCTCCTTCCTTCCAATTCCTTGAAAAGGTAAACAATATGATTTCACTTATATATGTGAAGTTTTGCAAAACTTATTTCCATATTAGATGTGTTACTAAAGAAAACACAGGTACAAACACCCAAGAAAAAAAAAAGTAAACAAATATATATATGCTTCAGTCTGCAATCATTCATTAGTTCTCTTTGGAAGTCAGTAGCATTTTTCATCATGAGTCTTTTGGAATTGTCTCTTGGGTTCATTGTCTTGGTCAGAATAAGTATATATTTCATAGTTGATCATCCTTAGAATATTGCACTTACAACATAAAACACTCTCTTAGTTCTGCTCACTTTACTCTGCATGAGTTCATATGAGTTTTCCCAGGTTTTTCTGTAATTGCTCTGCCCATCATTTCTTTATAGTGCAAGTGTTCCATTACAATCATGTACAGCAACTTGTTCAGCCATTCCCCAGTTGGCAGGACATACTCTCAAAAGAGTTCAAAAGAACACAAAAGAGTTGCTAGAAATATATTTGTGATATAGGACCTTTTCCCTTTTGATTAAATTCTTTGGGATACCAACCTAGTAGTGCTATTTCTGGGTTAAAGGGTACACACATTTTTATAACTCTTTGGGACATGGTACCAAATTTTCTAGAAAAGACTGACTAGTTTACAACTCTACCAAGAACACATTAGTGTCCCAATTTTTTCCTAGCTTTTTCCTTTTCTTTCATGTTAACCAATCTGATAACTGTGAGATGGCATCTTGAGTTATTATAATTGTATTTCTTTTAATCACTAGTGATTTAGAACATTTTTTTGTAATTGTTGATAGATTTAATTTTTCCTTCTAAAAACTGTCTTTTCAAATCCCTTGATAATTTATCTGCTGGGGAATACTCAGTTCCCTACATAATTAATAAAAGAAGCCTTTATTAGAGAAACTTAATATAAATTTGCTTTCAGATTGCTATTTTCCTTTTAATTTTGACTGTATTAGCTGTGTTCAAAAGCCTTTAAATTTCATATAATCAAAATTGTCTACTTTATTTTCCACTACGCTCTATATCTCTCTCTGGCTTTGTCGTCCCTTACCCATATCTTTGAGAGGTACATTTTTCTATGTTTCACTTCACTCTGCACAAGTTCTTATCTATTTATAATCCTTTATGTATAAATCACTTAATCAATTTTGATCTTATCTTAGTATATTGTGTGAGATGTTCATCTATGCCTAGTTTCTTCCAAACTATTTTCTCATTTTCCCAGCAATTTTTGTCAAATTGTTAGTTCTTACTCTAAAATCTTGGATCTTTGGGTTTATCAGACACTAAATTAGAATGACCTTTTACCACTGTGGATTGTGTACTTAATATATTCCACTGGTCTATGTCTCTATTTCTTAACCAGTATCAAATTTTTATGATTATCATTCTGTAATATAGTAATGAATTATAGTTTAAAATCTGGCACTTATAGGCTTCCTTTCTTCACATTTTTTCCATTGATTCCTAGAGGAAAATTCTTAACCAAATAAGAGATATAATCACAGAAGACATAATAAATAATTTCCATTCCATGAATTTAAAAAGATTTTTGCACAAAAAATTAATGGAATTAATATATAAAGAGAAATAATTCATTAAAGGGGAGTCTTCCAGTTATATCTGATAATGGTATGATATCTAAGATAAATAGAGAACTAACACAAATATGAGATTAAAATCATTCCTCAATGTGTAAGTTGCCAAAGGAAGAAGAATGGTAAGTGATTAACTATGTGAAAGATTCCTTCAAATCACCAAAGAGGAGAAATGCAAAGCCAATCAGTTTTGACCTTTCACTTAAGACCTGGCAAATGGGCAAAGAGACCAAATGGGAGAAATAATTAAAGTTCAGTTGGTTGTGGAAAGATCAGGAACACTAATGCATTGTAAATGGAACTATGGAACTATGCACTTTTCCAACTATTCTCCAGAGTGACCTGAAATTGTGCTAAGGCAATAAATGCCCATGCCGTGATCCAGAGAGTTTACTTCTAGCCATATGATCCAAAATCAGCGTTAAGAAAAAAACTACCGTCCATGTAATAGCATTTTTTGTAGTAACAAAAATTGGAAACAAAGTAGTTACTCATTATCGATTGAGGAATGTCTAAACAAAGAATTATACATAGATGCAATAGAGTATTTGCTGTACTTGTAAGAACTTATGAAAAGAATGTATAAATAGGAACTTGGGAAGATTTGTATAAACTTAGGTAAAATGAAGTCAGCAGAATCCAAGAAAACAGCACAAGTGGAAAGGGCAATAATGAAACTCTCTGTGTTATAATGCCCAAACTTGTCCCCAAAACAACAAAGGATTTGATTTTCAGTTCTCTTAAAATCTCTTATTGCTTAATAAGAGGATTTCAATAAATTAAAATAGTTCTTAGACAGCCTTCCTCTTTCAGAAAATACATTTAAATATTTTCAGTATGCTTATTAAGCTTTCAGACAACATTGCCCATTTATTAAAAATGACATAAAAGTATGGGAGAAAAATGTAGTAAGGGAAAAATATATATGACTTTGATACTTTGATGGTTTCATTGACATGGCTATTCTCTCTATTCAGATATAACCTTTTCATTCTCTATGATTCTTGTCCATGTCCTTCCATTAATCAAACATAGGGGAGTTACCCAAAGTACTGGATAATTTTTAAAAATCAGTACATTAACAGTTAGTTTATATCTTAACTGTCCATCTATTAACCATCTCTCTTGTTACACAATTAATATAACTCCTTTTCTAGTCATAAATGCCCTTGGAGATTTCTTTTAACCACTTTCTGCACGCAAATTGTAATTATGGTGACGTGCTATAGTACATTGGAACTCATGTTTCATGTAGTTCCAGTGTTCCTTGGGTAACCTATAATGGTGAGTCTTTGGACATTATGGTGTTTGGGTACCAATAACTTATATCTAGCAGATTACTAAAAAGAAAAAAAAAAAAAAAAAAAAAGAATCCTGCAGTGATCTGGAAGTATAGTGTGAGCCAACAGCATCATATGTCAACCAAAAAAACCTAATGCAATCTTGTGTGAATGAAGAAGAATGTGTAGTATCCATGCTAAAGAAGTTAGGGATGTTTAATGGAAAAGACTTTGTGAGAAGGGAGAATATTCATAAATATCAGCTGTCTTCAGTGTATGAATGCTTATCTTGTGCATAGGGGATTAGATTTGATTTGCTTGACCACATATGTCAGAACTGAGGACAATAGGTGAAAATTGTAAAGAGATAAATTTAATCTTTATGTAAGAACTTTTTTTTTTTAAAAGAATAATCTTACAACTATACCAAAATGAAATGGCTGCCTCTAGAAATAGTGGCTTCTCCTTTATACGATTTCATTAAGCAAAAGCTAGATGACCAAAGTATTTTCTAGAAGTTCCTTTTCCACTCTGAGTTTCTATGTGCTACATGATTCTCAGCTCTATTGCATTCTTAGGAAAGTGTCAGTATTGAATAATAAGGGGCTTTTGTTTTAGGGAAGATTTTTTAATCTGAAGTACATATATACAATACATTAAACATTTTTATATATTTATAATCCATATCCAGGTTATCTGTGGCTTAAAATTGAATGCTAGGGATAGCTAGGCAATAAATACAGTGGATAGAGCACTGGTCCTGATTTAGGATTTTTGTGATTTCGGAGGCTCTGAATTCAAATCCAGCCTCAGGCACTTAACACTTACTAGCTGTGTGACCCTAGGCAAGTCACTTAATCCCAATTGTTTCACCCAAAAATATATAAATTTAACATTTTAAAAAATTTAAATTTAAAATTGATCCTAATTTTTCTTACCTATTTTTTATAGGTAGAAATGGACATCGTCGAAAAGTTAGTGAAAATGGTACCTTGTGAACATGAAGATCTCCTAAATATCACCTTAAGACTTTTGTTAAACCTATCCTTTGATACAGGCCTGAGAAACAAGATGGTACAAGTTGGACTACTTCCCAAACTCACTGCACTTTTGGGTATGTTCTTTTAAAATTAATAACAGTGTTGTTCATACTTTGAGTGTCTTTAATGGAAAAAAGAGAATTATCTTTGTATTGAAACATTTGCTGGGGAAAAAAAAGCATTCTATACCTTTGATTGGGAACTGATTAACACAAATATCAGAAAAATGAAGAAAAACTAATCTCTTTCAGAATTCCCTGTAGAAACACAGTTTTTAATCCTATGCTTGCATTTCCCCAGTTTTTAATTTAAAGTGAAGGAATGAAAGAACTGCCTGGGGAGTAAAATTTCTCATTTGTAAAATTGTCTGTGAGATGACAGACAAGCTATAAATTCTGTGTTATAACATTCACTGCATTGTTTATGAGTGATTCTTTGTTGTTCTGTTTTAAAATGCTGTTGTAGACTGCTGCTGACTTCTACAAATCAGATAAATATGGAATGCAAGTACAGTTCCTAAGCACTTGCAGCCAAAAAGTTCTTATAAATTAGAAAATATTACACAAAAAGAATGCATTTTATAATAAATAAAATTTACTCTAGCTTTACTATACTTAATGAGTGTAAGACAGATCCCAAAGAAAATGGTGGTGCTGACAAGAATGACCCTGGTGACTTAAGACATTGTATTTAAGTTGATTTTGAGTTAATGCCTTGGATTAAATCGGAAGGAACACTTTAGAGATTCTTCATTTCAGAAGATAACCAAAAAGAATATAATTATTTTTGTTTTTACAAGTTAGGAAGATTGGGCTTTTTATGAATTATATTATGGGCAGTTGAATTTTACTATACCTCAAAATTTCTATTGGATTATTATATATTGGATTATATTAAACTTGTACTTTATCTCATGTCTAATAGAAGATAAGCTCCTTGAGAGTAGAGATTGTTGTGTTTTTTGTCTAATTCTTTAACATCTCAGCACAGAATTTCTAGCACAATACTTTATAAATATTAACGCTTAATGTTTGTTAATTTTTATTGAATCTAGTTCTTCACTGATTTAAAATTTTCTTTAATGTTTGATATTAATGCCAGTTTTCCTAAACTATCTGTACCATCAAATAAAATAGGGCTACATCTAACTTTATTATAGGGAAGTTACTTTTCAAAGGAGTATTTATATCACTAGTAAGCCTTCTCTTTTTTTACTTGTTGAAATCATTAATTCCCATCATGAGTTAAGTGTAGCAGAACTTGATATAATAGTTTTCCATTATCCCTTTTCTTTTGATTAAGTTGAATTTCTTCCCACGTTGATAATTAAAGACTTAAAATAGCTACATTTTAGTAGTGAATTTATTTTTCAAATTGTTTATATTATTAAACATCTATGGATCTTAGTTTAAAGTTCTTGTGGATATAATTGGTCCCCCAAAGCCAAAATAAAAGTGAAAAGTATTCTATCCTCTTCATTCACTTTAAGCATATCAGGTACGAATCACGTAAGGATAGAAGAATAAAAGGAAAAGTTCTGGCAACAACTTTGTCATTCCTCATCATTTTTTCCGTTCTGACATTTTTTCTTTGAATCATCATCTCTAAGGGCATTTAAATGAGCTGGGAGAAACCCCTCCCCTTAGTGGTCTTAGGTACCATTAAGAAATTTCTTTTGAGGAATTGAATCTTAGGGTGCCTTCTAATTTGTACATCAGTTATCTCAGTTCTTGATTACTTTCATCACCATATTTTAAAGCCCTAACTTGGCAATATCTTGAAAGTATTTTAGTGGTTTAAAACTGAGATTTTGAGAAGATATAATGTTTTTAATCTTTGTACAGACTAGTGTCTTAAATTAAGTATTTAATTGAAGGACTTTGTTTAATCCCTTCCCTAGTACAATATAAGTAATCCAATAAATGCTAGACCATATTCCCATTTCTCCCAATCCTATCCTATCCCTTCTGAAAGAATAAGGAGCTACATCCTCATTATCTTGGCTTCTCCATTGTGTTAATGTCTAATAATAGGATTTTTAGCCCAAACATTTACACTACTTTTAGGAAAGACATGAAACCAAAATAGGATGCAAAAAATGTGGCCAACTTTTAGCTTCTTTTTGTCTGATGCTTTGTCTCATTTTGAAAAGCAATTCTATCATTATGGTATGGCATACAGAGCAGAAAAGTATTCTGAGAAGTGAACAGTTTCCTCCCTTCTTCCATATTGGCCTTTTCACAGTGAAATTTCATAATTTTGTTTAAATTCCCAAGACATGAAAAATAACTCTGCTGAGTACGTAAAAAAGCTCTTCTTATTCTATCCTGACACTGGTAAACCAGAACTGGATGGTCTTAATGTTTCCATTGTTATCTTGGCTAATTTTCAGTAATTCATTGAAAACATAATAGTTCTATAAGAGCATTTATCATAAAACTTAGCTGGACCTTCATCTTCCTCAACCACTGTTGGTACATAAGCTACAATTATTTGTGATCTTGAGTACTGTTGTAGGAGATGACCAAATGTCCTTTGAAATTGTTTCTTGTGGCTTTAGGGCATACAATAAAACCAATTCTACCAATATATTTCTTTGCTTCACCAAGATATACCTGTAAGCCATTCTTCAACTTGATTGCAACTTTCTTCTTTCTTCTAGATTTATTTATATTGTATAATGTATTTCTTAGCATTCTTTCCTTTTTTATAACTCTAGTATAGAGGGCAGAGATGGCCTTGATCTCATTCTCTCTTATCTTCTCCATCTTCGCATTCCAGCACCCTCTAATTTTCTAGCTTTCCATACCTGCACTGTTCTCTTCTACCTCTATTCATAATTTTCTAACTTTTCCTCTTATATCTCCTCAGCTGGTTCATCATCTATATCTTGTTCCTAACTGTGAGTGTTCCTTCTACAAGGAAAAACTCTGGAGTCAGGAAAATCTGAGTTCAATTCTAGGGCCATACTCAAAGCAAATTTTCACCCTTGCTAACTAGATCTGCTACAAATGTTTATTAGCTAATCTCAATTTGACTGCAGTAAAGCAATCCCTTTGCCTCCTTCCTGATTTTCTATTGTATTCCATTCCATATCTTTTTTCTTCTCCTCAGGTTACTTGTACCATAGCCTTTTTCTGCCCTCTAATAGAACTTTACCTCATGCCATGCTGAACTAATAAAGGCTATTTATTGGAACCTTCTTCTACTCTATTCTCTATATCTCACATTTCATACTCTTCATTTGTCTACTCCTATCTTTTCCAACTGATTATCGGCACAATCTGCCTTCTTTCCCTAATCTTCAGTTTCCCTCTTTATATCTTGGCAATTTCCTTCTATTAACAGGTCCACTCACCTCTCTCCTTGCCCTGCAATCCCTTACAAAACAAGAAACAAAACCTCACTTGACATTACTATACCTTCAAACCTGACCAACTATTTTTTTCCTTCCTTTCTCAACTATATTTCGAGAAAAAAATGTCTACATTTATTGCCCCAACTCCAAAGTGATCAGCAATCTCTTTCCTGATAAAGCTGATGTGGTTTTCTTATTTTTCACCTTTTTTGAACTCTCTTTTACCTCTCCTTTTCTTTAATTGAATTTTCTTCTCTGGATATTCATGATTATATTCTCTTTTAATTCTTCTACCTATTTGACAATTCTTTCTCATTTTCTTTTGCTATACAATCAGCAATATCTCATCTCCCATTAGGCTCTGTCCTGGATCCTCTTGTCTCTCCATGTTTTCTTCCTAAACTCATTAGCTCTCATAAATTCACTTATCTACTGTTTACAAAGTTCTCAGATTCATATATCCAGTTCAATTTTCTGAGCTTCAGCTCAAATTCCTGCTCCTGCTGGAGACTTTTCCCAATTCCACCCAGTTGTAAATTCTTTACCTCCAAAATTATCTTATGTTTTATTTTGCATATCTTTTGTATGAGAAACAGAATGGTGTAGGGCACAGGTCAAACTCGAATCCCTCAGGCTTCCACAAAGCTAGCTTGTGGCTGACCCAAATTAAAACATAATTAGAAAATGTCTTAACAAAATAAATAAAAATACAAAAACACAAATAATGTTAATTTGAAGTTTTCCAAGTCAATATGTTAAGGAAAGAATCCATTTCTATTTGAGTTTGACATCAGTGGTAGAGGGAATAGAAAGCCATTAAATATTAACATCAAATGAGGTATAAAACAGAGAGAAATTTGCTTTTTATGCAAGGTGTGTTGGCTGACATTAAAGAGGAATGCCCCACAAGGAGTTCAAATAGAAAGGGGCACAACCTTGTTGATAAAATTCTTCAGAAGCTCATATTCACAGATACTGTCTTAATTTTATTAATTGCATTATGCCCTGATAACCCCCCCATCCTTCTTGGTGAAATTCATAATTATTTGAATGTGACTGTTTTAATCATGCATTCTTAGAAAATCAAAGTGGATGAAAAACATTTTCAAGATTTTGTCTTGTAGTTGGATAAACAGAGTTTTAGTAGTAATTCATCAAAATTTAGACCTTGGTCTATGTATACTGGGTGATAAATTGGGCCCAGGGTTGATTGGGAGCTAATGTTTGGACTCTGTATCTTTGAAGACCTGTTTAATAGCTAGTCAGCATGCTAAGTGTGGAGGATACAAAAAAGGGGGGGAGCAAAAGGCAATTCCTTACTACCTCTCAAGGAAATCATACCTTAATGGGAGAGACAATAAGCCAATATGGACAGACAGCTGTGTGAAGGATAAAAAGGAGATAATTAAAAGAGGTGTAGCTCTAGAATTAAGTTCAGACTTATTGTTATGAAAGCCAGTCTCATGAAAAACAGTATTCTTCCATTGATGTTATATGAGTGTTGATTATGCCTCTCAAACCTCCACAAACAAGTTTTTTCCTATTAATTGTAGACAACTCAAATACTTTTAATTCATTATACTGATCATCAGACCAGTTTGTCAGCTGATGGAAGTCTCACTGTATTTTAAGTAATCTTTACCTTCTATTTATAAGAAATTTTGTTCTGTGGCCAAAAGGAATCTGAAGGATACAACATTGAAAGTCCTTAAAATGCAAAAATGTAAAGTTGGCCTTGTGTTTAAAAAAAAATAAAAAAAAAAATCCTAACAATTATAAGGGTGTCCAAACTAGAATGGACTGCCTCATGAAGTCCTAGTTTTTCCTTCACTAGAGGTTTTCAAAGCAAAGCCTGGATATGCCACTTGTGAATACTATGAGATTTCAGGTTGAGGTATATGCTAAACTATGATAGCTTCTATTTATCTTTCAAATTTGACGTCTTTATGAGTTCGCACTCTCAGAAACAAAATCCCTCTTCTTGATTTCTCTTTAGTTTTTATTCCGATTTCTGCAGCAGAATTTTTCAGCATGCTTTTTAAAAGCCATTGTTTTAGCTGGAAATGCTACCCAATTTTATGAAGATTTTCCTAATACTTAAAATCTCCCAGGAAAATCTGTTTTTGTTGGGGTTTTTTAGGGGGGGAAAAAAGTCATTCTCATGAGTCTTTCAAATTTAAACAAATTGTTTTATTAACATATACTAATGCTTTATTTCCTGAAGTAAATGCTGGTACACTGCGACCCCTGCTGATGAGAATGAGAGTAACGTATATGTGTATATATATTGTTTCTGTGTGTGTGTGAATGTAGCTAAAGCTCTGAATGAGAAATTAGTAGGAAAAATAATCCTTAAAAATTATATTTTAATATATCTAAGAAAATATTTTAAATATGAATTTTATTTTTGCTGTCTTCCTTTTTATAATATAAAATATAGTATCAAGGTCTAGAAGTCCTTATTTCTGTCACTTTTCTTATATTCTTTATCTGTCCTCAGATTAATTTATTTGATGAGAATAATAACAAATTTGGAGTGTCTTAATTTTTAAAAAGCTGGAGTTAGGTAAAGTAGTAATACTATTTTTCCATTTTACAGAACAAAGAGAGGTTCTCAGAAGCAATGATTCTTATTCAAGGTTATATAGCTAGTAAATGTTAAGGCTTGAATTTAATTTGGGTTTTCTGATAAGTCTAGGGCTTTTTTTCTTGCTTGGAAAGCACTTTTATAGGTGACTTAGTCTAATTCTCAAATTTTATGACTTTAAATTTATGTAACCTTAAATAGGTACTTATTGGAAACGCTTCAACTTAAACTCATGTCTACTAACTCAGTGTTCTTTCCTTTATATTGTTTCCCTACTTACTGGATATTTATCAGAGGGGAAAAAGAGAAGAAGAGAGAACTCTTGAATGTGTGAAATTTTTCACTGGTCACTTAAAAATATATGTGAATTTCTTTTTTTAAACCTTAACACTGAAATTCATTAAACAAATATTTACCCACAACAGCAATAGTATATTTATAAGGTTTACAAAGAGCTTTTTTCTCAGTAATTTTGTGAAATAGATAGTCCACATATTATTGCTTTTTCATAGGTAAAAGAAAATTAAAGGCTTTGTAATGAGGGACATAACAAAGAGCTATAGCAAGGTTGATAAGACAGTCCTTGCTCCCAAAAGGCATATAGTAGAGAAGATAAGAATAATTTCTTGTATACTATAATATATAGTATACACATATAATATGAATCAACACTATCGATATATAAGAAATACAAAGAAAATCTAAAGAAGATCAATTCTGGCTGAAGGAATCTGAAGAACCTTCATAGAGATGGTGCCATTTGATCTGGGCCTTGAAGAATAGTTTCACGCAGAGAAGAAGAGTGAAGAAAAGGATATTCTAAGCATATAGAGAAAGCTAAGTTATTCATCTAATTTCGTTTCCTTCAGTTCAATTTTTGCAATTATTGTGATATAATAACAAAAGTTAACCATTATCTATTAGACTTCAACATCCCAATATTGTATACTTTGACACATATGTTTCTTTATTGTCTGATTTTGCTTGACTTCATAGCATTTTGCTAAATGTGATATCCATGGACAGTACAGTAAACAAATGAGAAAAGTAAGTTTGTGTTTAGGAATATTAACTTTAACATATCTAAAAGCCTCACATGTACTTATTAAGCATAATGTATATTTTGTTGAGGCAATTGGGGTTAAGCGACTTGCCCAGGGTCACACAGCCAGGAAGTGTTAAGTGTCCGAGATCAGATTTGAACTCAGGTCCTCCTGACATCAGGGCTGGTACTCTTATCTACTGTACCACCTAGCTGCCCCTTCTAATATATTTTTTAAAGTTCCTAGTTAATTTTCTCAGTTAACTTTTTAATTAACTTTTTCTGTTGATTTTTTTGGGCTTTTTCTATAATGTAATATGAATCCCAAAGAGTACTTTATCAAAACTTATTAAAAGTTCTTTTTCTTTCTCTTTATGTGTATTTTAGATTTCTTCCTTGTGTTAGTATATTCAAGTATGTAAAATGCTGAAGGAATTTCCTCGTCATAATGATATCCTTTTGATCACAAGAGAATATGTTAGCAAAGTTCCAAAATATCTTGAGTAGCTTGGGTTCTCCTCATTCTTTTAGGACTTAATGTATCAAGGAAATAGGTAATATGTATACCTTTTGGGGACTCCATCTTGACAATTGTATAAACTCTGAGATGTTTTGGTATAGTAGCCCAATTCAGTATGTCAGTATATAAAAGCCCCAGTGAAGAAAAAGCTATGTTGAATGTCTATCTTATCAAAAAAAAAAAATAATTTCTACATAAAGCTCATACTTTATACAATGATAAAGTTGAAGTTTCATGGAATCCATGTTTGATCTAAAAAATAACATTTTCCAGGGTAGTAGTTGGTTCAGTGGATAGAGCCCCAGCTCTGAAGTCAGGAAGACCTGAGTTCAAATCTGGCCTCAGACACTTAATACTTCCTCACTGTTTGATCCTGGGCAAGTTATTTAACCCAATTGCCTCAAAAAAAAGAAAAGAAAAAGAAAGAAAGAAAGAAAGAAAGAAAGAAAGAAAGAGAGAGAGAGAGAGAGAGAGAAGAAAGAAAGAAAGAAAGAAAGAAAGAAAGAAAGAAAGAAAGAAAGAAAGAAAGAAAGAAAGAAAGAAAGAAAGAAAGAAAGAGGGAGGGAGGGAGGGGAGGAAGGAAGGAAGGAAGGAAGGAAGGAAGGAAGGAAGGAAGGAAGGAAGGAAGGAAGGAAGGAAGGAAGGAAGGAAGGAAGGAAGGAAGGAAGGAAGGAAGGAAAAAAAAGAAAGAGGGAGGAAGGGGAGGGAGGGAGGAAGGAAGAAGGAAAGGAAGGAAGGAAGGAAAGAAAAGAAAGAAAGAGAAGGGAGGGAGGGAGGAAGGGAGGAGGGAAGAAGGAAGGAAGGAAAGAAAGAAAGAAAGGAAAGAAAGAAAGAAAGAAAGAAGGAAGGAAGGAAGGAAGGAAGGAAGGAAGGAAAGAAAGAAAGGAAAGAAAGAAAAGAAAGAACATTTTCCCAAAGAGACTCTATTGAGCAATTTTAACACTACAATAATAGGTCTTTTCTTGTGAAAACTGACATTTTTATTCTATTATACTTGGTTGCAAATATTAACTTTAAGAAATTTGTGCTGATTTTCAGAGAAAATGGAATATAGTGGGGAAGATTCATAGAATATATTATGAGACTCATTGCAAAATCTTAACACAATATGAGTAGATAGATAGTGGCAAGTAAAGGATGAAATGACTTAAGAAAACAAAAGTTCAGTTTTCTCAGCATATTGATTTATTAAGCAATGGATAGCAATTTCCCCCAAAACCAGGACTGGACCTTCTCAGCTTAGGACTGGACCCCAAACACTGGGAGAAACAAGACTTTTATATATTAAAAACAATTAAATAATGCCAGTTAATTAAAAGGAAATAGTATATAAGATAATCTAGTTTCTAGTTTAATGAAAGATTAGGAACTTTCCAAATTGGAAAGGAGAGAGTGAATAAATACAATTTGCTGAAAGTGTTAGCTGGCATTCTCATATTCTGCCATTCCCACCTCAGTGCTGAACAAAGATCTGGGTTTTGAAGGGATGGTTATTATTATTATTATTATTATTATTATCATATCTAGCAGACCAAGCCCAGAGCTGACCATATAAGGATTCTTCTGTCTTATCAAATCTCCTACTTAAGTCATCTTACTTTCCATCCTGCTGCTGCCCCCACTTCTTATAAACTGCACTCCTGTCTCATACTGGACCACCAGAAAGCATTTCCACAACCATGAGATTCCATGATTCCTTAGTGTTTGCCAGATTGCAGCTCCTTTTGTAACATAAATTCAAAACATTTAAAAGGAAATGCAATTAATGAAATGAATCATTGAATCTCATATTAGACCAGGAGCCTTAGAAATTATCTACATTAAGCCCTCATTTTATAAATAAATAAACTGAGTCTCAGAGAGAAATGACTAGCCCAAAGAGAATATACACAATTTATGACTGACAGACTAATGCCAGAATTTAAGACTTGTGACACTTGAATTCATTGCCTTGATCATCATACTAGTTTTCTAATTAAATAAAATTTCAAATATAAAATGATAGCTTTATGAATAAATCAAGCTCTCTCTATTATACATATAATATACATTATATATTATAAATATAAAATGTCCTTATGTTTCTAAACTAACAGAATGAAATTCAAATCATAATATTGTTTCCAATATCCCCTCAATTAAGTTCAGATAGAATTACTCTTCATCGGCTTCAAAATTTCATTGCATAATAGGAATAATTACCTATTTTTGGATATATGTTAATCATTTATTATGTATAAGTTCTTTTTCTATTTATTTTAAATGAACTACTAATGATGGTATTGAATGAGGCAACATGGTACAGAAGGCATGCTAAATGTGACATCAGGATGCTATTTCACATGGAGATATGCTGAAAGTGACATCATGCTGAAATCATGGCTCTCACTCACTACCACTGAACCCCTTTCTGGTGCTCTGCTTCTTTATTTGGAAAATGTTGGTATTGTACCAGAGAATCTCTAAAGTTCCTTCTCTTTCTATATTTCTGATTCTTTGCTCTTACTAAAAATTATCATTTAAAAAAATCAGTCAGTTAGTCAAAATTCACAGTGAGGTTCTTCATGTAATTATATTATCAAGTGTCTATACTCTCTAATTCGTTTTACTACTGAAAATTTAATATCCAGATATTATTTTCTCTTTCCTCTAAAATTCATTGAATAATGTTACATTTGAAGAATGTTTCACAATGTATAAGAAAGATTACTCAAAAATTAGATTAAAGAATACTGAATTAGCAAATGATGTAAAAATGTAATCAACAAGAGTTAACATTTACTATCTCTTCTGAGATTCACAATCAGGAGTGCTAAATACAAACTTCCATTTCACAATTTTGAGTATTGTTGACCCAGAGAATAAGTATTACTGCCCAGTAATTTGACCATAGTTTTTATTATTTTCATTTATGGTAAGGAAACTGAGGCCCAGTGAGGTCAAATGGTATGTATGCAGCCATATGGCTACTTGTCAGAGACACTAAAAAAATTCAGTAAATCAGTAACAAGTATTTAACAAAGACTTGCCATGTTAGTCTACCTACTGTACTAAGTACCAGGATAAAAAGATAAATGACAGTTGTTGCTCTCAAAAAGTTCATATTCCAGTGGAGAGATAGAATGCAAGCAACTATATAGCAGTTAAATAAGGAACAAGACAAATTGTAAAAAGCAGAATTGGCCAGATGGAAAAAGAAACACAAAAATTCACAGAAGAAAAAAATCCTTAAAAAATAGAATTGACCAAATGGAAAAAAGAGCTGCAAAAACTCGCTAAAGAAAATAATTCCTTAAAACAATTATAATTGAATAAATTGTCAAAGGATATGAATAGACAATTTTCAGATGAAGAAATTAAAGCTATGTAGTCATAAAGAAAAAAGTTATGTCACTATTGATTAGAGAAATGCAAATTAAAACAACTCTGAGGTTCCACCCCACCTCACACCTATCAGATTGACTAAGACGACAAGAAAAAATAATGACCAATGTTGCAGGGGATGTGGAAAAATGGGACACTAATGCATTGTTGATAAAATTGTGAACTGATTTAATCATTCTAGACAGCAATTTGGAACTATCCAAAAGGCAATCAAACTGTGTATATCTTTTGTTCCAGAAGTGCTATTGAATCAGTATCCCAAAGAGATCATAAAAAGGGGAAAAAATATTTGTAGGAGCCCTATTTATAATAGCAAAGAATCAGAAAATGAGTGAATGCCCATTTTGGGGGGCATGGCTGAATAAGTTTCGGTATCATGGAATAGTATTGTTCTACAAGAAATGATGAGTAGGCTGATTTCAGAAAAGCCTGGAAAGACTTACATGAACTGATTTCACTGAGTAAAGAAAGCAGAACCACATAAACAGTGTACATAGAAATAGCAAGATTGTGTGATGATCAACTATGATAGACTTAGCTCTTCTCAGCAAATCATTGATCCAAGGCAGTCTCAAAGATTGGAAAATGCCTAAGAGAGAGAACCATGGAAACTAAATGGATCCTGAAGCATACTGTTTTCACCTTTTTTTTCCTTCTGTGTTTTTTGTGTGTGTGTGTGTGTGTGTGTGTGTGTGTTTTTCTAGTGGTTTTTCACTTTTCTTATTTTTCTCTTCCAATATAACTTATATGAAAATAGGTTAAAAATGAATGTGCATATATATATAATCTAAAAAAATAAAGAAATTTATAATTGAGCAAATGGAATCTACTAACATAAGAAATTTAAAAACAATAAAACCAAAAGGATGAAAATTAGAAGACAGTGTAAAACATCTCACTGGAAAAACAACTAACCTGCAAAATAAATCCTGGAGAAATAATTTTTTAAAATGTTTACTTCCTGAAAATCATGATTAAAAAAAAAAAAGCTTAGAGATCATCTTTTTAGAAATTATCAAGAAAAACTGTTCTGATATTCTAGTACCAGAAAATAAAATAGAAATTGAAAGATTCCACCAATCGTCACCTGAAACAGATCCAAAAATGAAAACTCCCAGCAATGTGGTAGTCAAATTCCAGGTCAATGAAAGAGTGTTGTAAACAGCCAGAAAGAAACAATTGATGTATCATGAAGCTACAATCAAGATAACACAAAATTTAGCAATTTCTGCATTGAAAGCTCAAAAAGCTTAGAATATGATATTCCTGAGGTCAAAGGGGTTAGGATTACAACTTTCAAATCACTATGCAGCAAAACCTGAATATAATCCTTCAGCAGGGGGGGAAAAAAAGGATATTTAATGAAATACAGGGCTTTCTAGCATTCTTAATGAAAAGACTAGAGCTAAATAGAAAATTTGATTTTCAAATACAAAACTCAAGAGAATAAAAAGGTAAACAGGAAAGGGAAACCATAAGAAACATACAAGGTTAAATTGTTTACATTCCTCAAAGATGATACTTGTAACTCACAAAATTTTTCTCATTACTAGGGTACTTAGAAGTATATATAGACAGAGGGCACAAATGTGAGTTGAATATGAAGGGCTGATATTGTAAAATAAATAAATAAATAGATGAAAGAGGAATAATCTGAAAAGAGTATCTGGAAAGAGAGGGGTAGAGTGGGGTAAGTTATTTTTCATAAAAAAGGGAAAAAAAGCTTTTATAATAGAAGGAAAGATGGGAGAGGTGGATGAAGGTGAGTGAATCCACCTTATTTTCCTTAGAATTGCCTCAGAGGAAATAAGCAATAATCAGAAACAAAACCCTTTTGAGGAGCAACAGGAGGAAAAGAGAGAAAAGATAGAATTAACAGGGGTCAGGAAGAGGATAAAGGGAAATACATTTAGGGATCATAACTGTGAAACAAATTTTGATACAAATTTATTTGATAAAGACCAATGAATCATATTTATAAAAATAGGAATCATCCCCCAATTGGTGACTGATCAAGAGATATTAATATTTTTCAGATGAAGTAATAAAAGCTCTCTATGGCCATATGAAAAGGTGCTCTAAATACACCATTAATTGGAGGAATGCAAATTAAAACAGTTATTAAATTGGCTAATAGGACAGAAAAGGAGAATGGCAAATGTTGGAGGGGATATGGAGAAAACAAAGTTGTGAATTCAACCATTTATTAGAACAATTTGGAACTATGCCCAAAGGACTATAAAACCCTTCATATCTTTTGACCTATTACTGCCACTACTAGGTTTGTATCCAAAAAGAGAGAGAAAACAAAGGAGAAAAAGGATTTTTGTATACAGAAGTATTGATAGCACTTCTTTTCTCATGGAAGGGATTTGGAAATTGGTGGGATGCCCATAAATTGGGAAGTGGCTGAATAAATTGTGATTGTGAGGGAATACTGTTGTACTATAAGAAATCCTGAGCAGGATACCCACAGAAAAACCTACAGAGACTTATATTACCTGACACAAAATGAAATGTGCTGTGTACAAAGTAATAGCAATTATTGTAAGATGTTTAGCTATGAATGACTTAGCTTTCCTCAGTAATACAATAATCCAACACAACTCTGATGGACTTAGAAAAATGCTATCCATTTCCAAAGAACTGATGGTGTCCAAATACAGATTGAAGCATATTTTTAATTTTTTCTTTGTTTCTTGAGGGTTTTTGTTTTGTTTTTTGTGTTTTCACAACATGACTAATATGGAAATGTTTTACATGATAACACATGTATGTAAAATTGCTTTCCTTCTCCCTGAGGCCAATGGGGAGTAAGGAAGGAATAGAATTTGGAATTCAGAATTTTAAAAACTAATATTAAATATTGTTTTTACATGTAATTGGAGGAAAATAAAATACTAAGAATTCAAAAAATTTAAAGGAAGAAAGAGGAGGGGGGGAGGGAGAGAAAGAAGGAGGGACAGAGAGAAAAAAGGAGTGACATGAAAGGAAAAAAGAAAGAAAAAAAGAAAAAGATCTATGAAAAGCATTTGGAAATGTCAGACTAGAAGTCATCAGAGAGATCAGGGCAAGATGGGTCAATTTAAGAGTCATCAACACAGAAATGATAAATTAATGGGAACTGATGAGATCACTAAGTATTGTAGTATAGCACAGAGAATAATACAGTTGAAATATCTAAACCTGGTTTGAATTTGAAAAATAAAAGTGAAATAAGATAGGGTTAAATATCTTGAGGAGATGCTAAAATAGGGTGGAGAGGGATTGGAGAGCTCTGATTTAGGAAGAGGCTGAAGAGGAAGGGAAGGAAGCACTACCTACTGTCTATCAGGCATTGTGCTCAATCCTTTGCAAATATAATCTCATTTGATTCTAACAGTTCTGGATGGTAGAAACTATTGTGACTCCATTTTCCAATTGAGGAAACTGAGGCAGACATTAAGTGTGACCTGTCATGATCACAGTCTTTCTGAGACTCAATTTTAACTCAGGTCTTCCTGACTATTTGATCACCGGCTGCTTCTAGTGACAGCATAGAGAAAGGTGAAATTATAGTTTCTAACAGAGGAAAATGTTAGTTTCTAATTAGGGAACTGGATATCTGTGGGTAATAGTCTTTAAATATTATGAATATGTGTGTGTGTGTGTGCTTGCGTGTGTATGCCGTAAGAGAAAGAACTTTTAAAGAAAAAGTTGAAATAATAGTCTTCCAACTTAATTTAACTTAATCCAATTTAATTTTAAAATAGTACCTTAAATCCAATCCCCCCCTTTAGACAAGGTAGAAATAATAAACATGAATCCAGTAAACTTTATGACTGAGGGCATCTTTATTGTTTAATCTTGTTTCTTTTTATATAATCTACTTAAAGGAGCAATTGTTTCATGTTAAAATATTTTTCTCAGTACTTAATACCCGCTATATAGTAGTCACTTAATGCATGTTTACTAATTATTGATTTGTGTTCTCCTCTCCTGTTAACTTGAAAAGAAATTTGTGATCTTTCATTATGGTCAGCAATTGAGCCTTTCCTGGTCATTCGTCATAGTACTTAGAATCTATAAATCTGTTCCTTCTTATTATGCTCAGACATTGATCCCTGCACACATAAGAGAAAAGGAAATGCATGGGTCAATGGAAATAGTCACTAGCCACCAATGCACACAGCTGCCTTTACCATGATTCAAGACATACTGCACAGCTATGTTTACATTCCTATTTTAGTTTTTCAAGTGAATAACAGCAACTTTTGTAGTTCTTCTGTAACTTCAATTTAGGTCTTGACATGAAATTAGAAACTAATACCATTGTGAACTTGTGTCTTACATCAATATGCTGCCCTTTTTTCCTATAGTTTTCCTCAAAAGTTGAATAAAGCATCTGGTTGTTAAATTTGGGAGCTTGCTCCAGGAATAAAAGCAAAATTTTCAAAGCCTATATAGCTTGGCAATAATCATTTCCTTAAAAATATTTAGTCAATGTTTTTATCAAAGGCATATTCTACATATATTTGAACCTAGACTTTTAACTAACCATATGACAAAAGTCTATTTCACCATGCTTACAGACAAGATACTTTGATGTGGGCTAAAGATGATAGAATATTTAGGTAGATTTAGAATTGGTTAAATGACTAAGACCTAAAGGGTAGCAAAATATCCAAGACTAGAGGATGACAATCTCATTTTTCTCAGCCTTGAATAGATATCTGAAATTTTGTTTGCATTTATAAGACCACATTTTAGAAAAGATCATACTAGTAAACTGGAGAGAGCATCCAGAGAAAGAATGGTAAAGGCCCTCACTGTCATGCCATGTAACAACTGAATGAATGTTGAAGGGACTGGCAAAATGGAGCAGCAGGGAAACATCACAGCTGTCTTTTAAGTATTTTAAGTATTTGAAAGGTTATCATTTGAAATAGGGATAAAACTTGTTCTTTCTAAATGTTGAGGGCAGTAATAGTAACTGTAGGGATAACTTACAATGAAGCAGATCTAGACTTGTAAAGAAAACACTTTCTCCCAAATTAAGAGTTATACAAAAATTGAATAAGAAGTTTAAGAATTAAAGCCCTCCTTCATAAGAGAAGGTCAGTTTTAATTATGGTCTTTTATTTATGGTCTTTATGGTCAATTTTCTGGGGTTTTATAGAAGATATTCAAAGATAGGTTGGACTAGATGGACTCTGAAGTCTTCTTCCAATTCTAATTTTTCATCATTTTCTGATTTATAAGCAAGCATATAATATGCTAAGCATTCTATAATGTGAGTGTCCACAAAACATATTTTTTCTCTTGTTCTGCTAAATATTAACTAGTCATATAATCTTAGCATCTTATAATAGAAGAAATGATTAGATTTGTTCACAGTTCTACCCATGCCCCAATTTTTCCACATCCTCTCCACCTTTTGATATTTTCCTTTTTGGGGCAACTAGGTGGCGCAGTGGATAGAGCACCAGCCCTGAATTCAGGAGGACCCAAGTTCAAATCTGGTCTCAGACACTATTAACACTTCCTAGCTGTGTGACCCTGAGCAAGTCACTTAACCCCACCCTCAGGGAAAAAAAAAAGAAAAGAAAAGAAAAAGAAAAAAAGAAAAAAAATTGATGTTTTCCTTTACTCTCATGTTAGGCTATGTGATAAGAATAGATATGAGGTTTTTTTTAATTTGCTTTTCTTTAATCAGTAGGAATTTAGAACATTTTTTCCATGTGACTATTGATAGTTTTGATTTCTTCTTCTGAGAACTACCTGTTCATATCCTTTGCTTGATTCACATGGCCTTTATTAGAGAAAGTTGCTATGAAGTTTTGTCCGTTTCCTGTTTTCCTGCCAATTTTGGCTCCATTAATTTATTCAAAAGCTTTTTTAAATACAGCTTTTTATTTACATTTTCAGCATTGACAATTGCAAAACTTTTTGTTTCAATTTTTCCCCTCCTTCCCCTCCACTCTCTCCCCCATATGGCAGATAGACCAATACATGTTAAATACGTGCAGTAGTCCTCAAACTCTTTAAATAGGGGGCCAGTTCACTGTCCCTCAGACTGTTGGAGGGCCAGACTATAGTAAAAACAAAAGCTCACACTCTGTCTCTGCCCCTCAGCCCAGTGCTGGAAGTGTGCATTGCTAACGCAAGTTTAGGTTGAACATTGCTTTGGGTCTGATTTTGCCATAGGCGGGCTGCATAAACATTCTCAGCTGGCCACATGTGGCCCACAGGCCGTAGTTTGAGGACCCCTGTGTTGTTAAAGTATATGTTAAATACAATATATGTATACATAAATCCATAATTATTTTGCTGCACAAGAAGAATCCGACTTTGAAAAACGTACAATTAGCCTGTGAAGGAAATAAAAAATGCAGGCAGACAAAAACAGAGGAATTAGAAATGCTATGTAGTGGTTCACACTCATTTCCCAGAGTTCTTTTGCTGGATGTAGCTGGTTCTATTCATTATTGAACAAATAGAAATGATTTGGTTCATTCTCATTGTTGAAGAGAACCACGTCCATCAGAATTGATTATCATATAGTATTGTTGAAGTATATAATGATCTCCTGGTCCTGCTCATTTTACTCAGCATCAGTTCATGTAAGTCTCTCCAGGCTTTTCTGAAATCATCCTGTTGGTCATTTCTTACAGAACAATAATTCATATACCACAATTTATTCAGCCATTCTCCAGCAGATGGGCATCCCCTCAGTTTTCAGTTTCTGGCCCACTACAAAGAGGGCTGCAATAAACATTTTTATGCAAAAGCTTTTTAATTTCATATAACTGAAATGATCCACATTATTCCCAGTGATGTCTCCTCTTTATCTCTTGTTTGATCATAAACTCTTCTCTTATCCATAGATCTTATCCACTTATTTACTTAAAATCATTATGTCTAAATCAGTTAATCATTTTGATATGAGATGTTGATCTATGCCTAGATTTTTCCAAGCTACTTTGTAGTTTTCCCAGCAAATTTTTGTTAGATTATAAATTCTTACCCCAAAAGATCATATACCACAGTGTACTATGTACTCAATCTATTCCATTGGACCCCTATTCTGTTTCTTAGCAGTATCAGATTATTTTGATGATTATCACCTTGTAATATTTGGATCTGATACTGCTAGACCAGCTTCTTTAACAATTTTTCCATTGATTCTCTTAATAATCTGGACCCTTTTTTCTTCCAGATGAATTTTGGTATTATTTTCCCTGGCTCCTTAAATCATTCTTTGGTAGTTTGATTCTTGTGGTTCTCAAAAAGTAAAATAACTTAAATATCATTGTCATTTTTATTATATTGGCTTGGCCTTGCCATGAGCAGTAGGTATTTCCCATATTGTTTAGAAGCTTATTTAATTTTTAAACAATTTTTTCTGTTACCAGATTCTTATGTTATGTCACAAGATGCTTTCCTGAAATTTTTACTGTTTTTAGTTGTCTCTATGGCTACAAACCCTTCAGAAATTTGGAGAAGGCTTTTATGTATCTTTCTCTTTGCTTCTCCAAGCTAAACGTCCCTAATCCTTCATTTAATATATAACTTGGATTTTAGACATTGCCCTTATTTGGATACATATTAACTTTGCTAACACCTCTCTTAAAATACAGTAACCAGAATGGAAGAGAGTACTCTCAATATGGTCTAACCAGGACAGAGTAAGCATATCTCCTGCCTATTCTGGCTAAATTCCCGGAGAAGGCCAGAAGTGCCTTCACTTCCTTGTGGGTACTCTTTCTTAACTTTACATACTGATTTTTAAATTGAACCAAAGTCACTTATAAGCTTTTAATTGTTAAATCTAATGACCTTTTCTCAGTGCTCATCCTTTCTGCACCCTTTGGGCATTGTCAGTCACCCTCTTCTCAATACTTCTCCTTAGGAGTTCATGCCACTGTTCTCCTTTGGTGTTTTATGAGTTGCTATTGCACATACCCTTCCTCCAATTCATTACTTGATAGCCAGCTTTCTAGGGATAAGCCTTTCCAGTCTAAGCTATATTATCTTAACAAGTAGTCTAATGCTGAGCCCCCACTTGACAGTCATTTTAGTTTAATAGAACCTGTCACAGCTGACCTCTAGGTTAGCACTGATTAGTTAATAAAGAGTCTGGATATAGTGTTTAAATCCACTGAATTGCCACTGTTCTGCTTGTAACCCTTTCTTCTATCAAAATAAGGCACCATTTTCTTCAAAAAGCCCTTATCCATTTGGAGAAAAATAAGCTATTCCTCTTCAGATTTGTCCGAGATTTTTTTCTTTGATTTTACCATTTTCTGACTCATATAGATAGTTCTTTGTTTGTATATCCTATCACTCTTAATAACTTGTAAACTTCTTAATGGTCAAGTCTCTTATTTCATAGTTTTAATCCATTACTGGCACAGCATTTTGCATATATAATAGGTGTCTAATAAATGTTGAATTAAAATGTCTAGAGAAATCCAGATATATATTCAGTATTCTCCTGCGTTGTCAGCCTAGTAATTATATCAAAAAGGTTAGTAATAACAATGCAAATTTTTCCTTAACTTGAATAATCTGATGTTTTCCAATCCTTTAAGGAAGTAGGTGTTATTGGCATATAGTAAGCATTTATTAAATGCTTTTGGAGTGACTGACTGTTGCTACAAAATCCTTTATAATAAAATTAATAGAGAGCTAGCTGGCATTCAATTTAAATAATTAAAACACATTCAGAATGTTGCTTATTTGATCCTTGAAATCCTTGGAAAGTTTAGAAATTGTCCCATTTGTAAAGTAAATACTTCTACCTCTTCAATTTCTTTAAACTTTAATTCAGTTACTTGTGTCATAGAAATGACTATGGCCTCACTTTTCCTTACCCAATATATTTAATCATATGCCAGATCTTAATGCTTTTATCCCCATATCATCTTAAATTCAACTTTTTTTTTTTACTCACAGAAACCACCCTAGTTAAGATTCTCATCATTTGGCACAGTGTTTGGTATGTAATAGGAAATTAATAAATGTTTATTAATTGATTGACTACTGCATGTCTCCTTTCCCCACCTCAGCTTTCTCTCTCTCCTAAAGTTCCATCATCCACATAGCTGTCATAAGGATTTTTCTTATGTCTTGAATTGACCATGTCACTGTTCCACTTGATAAATTCCCATGTCTCCTTAGGATAAGGAGTTTTTCTGGTCACTTATTAAAATCTTTTTGTAATATGACCTTCATCTGACTTTCCAGACTTAGTTTATACTGTTCCCCTTTCTCTGTATCTTACAAATGATACTCTTTCTCCTGTATCTTGAATGGATTTCTTCATTGAATTCCTCTCTTCAAGGTATAACTCAGGTACCACCTCTGTATGGAGCCATTTCTGACCCATCAAATGATTATGACATGCTTCAATCCACAAGCATTTATGAAGCATTTACTGAGTGCCCGGCAATATGCTAACTAGTGGGAATGCAAATGCGAGTGGAAAGAAAGCCCTCAAAGATCTT